>NC_056741.1:1819196358-1819258858 GCF_019279795.1 Protopterus annectens | reverse complement strand
TCAAGGAAACGTGTTTTGCAAGTCACTCAGGGTTGAAGTCAGATATCACTGACAGCTGACATTGCAGTTTCAGACTTCATACCCTTCAGACATTCCATGCTAATACAATCATTCCATCAACTTTCTAACATTATTAGAGCAATATTTTAAAGGTGTCCTTCTCTTTGGACCTTTATCACTCCATTATTCATGGCTTTGTCCAGATTTCTGGCTCAGCATGGGCTTTCTTTGCATTTTGTAGACTGTGTTATGTTGGTGTTATGGACCCCATGACACTCACTAACAGGGCACTGTGGTTGAGGCATGGGCATTTGTCAGAAGCCTATATGCCAGGTGTGACAGATGTAGTCCATCTCTAGGAAGGCAGCACATTCTGATGATCATATGTTCTCAGGCTGCTGGCAGTGGACACCTCTGGGATGGCATCAGTAAGCTGACTGTGGATGTTACTGACAATTGCTTTCTGTTTGTGTTGAGGCATCACTCTAGTTGACAGCTAGATGCTGCTTAAGGCTAGGTACATGTTACTGCATTTCCATGAGACTATGGGGGGTGACACATCTGTACACAAGAGATATTTGCAGAGACTGTGCTAATATTACCTTAACATTTTGGTCTCATTTAACACAGTGGTGTGCCTTATCTTTGAGACTACACACATAACAGTATCCACCACAGTTCAGATTGCTCTGGCATAAACATTTGTAGTTTCAGACTTCTTACCTTTCAGAGCCATACTGCTACTGCCAGACCTTCTATGATATCACTGTGTAAGTCTGTAGGTGGGAATTTCATGGATGTCACCATGTGGGAGCCTTATACAGACATTTCTGTATGATCTTCTACAACTGATCTGTTGGGTGAGGCTGGGGATGAGTATAGGACCCCCACTTTGACATCCATGCATATGACCTATGACCCCCCCAGTTATTTGGCTCACCACATATACTGCAGTGGTATTTGTCAACTAAGGTGGTACGGCATAGTGTGGGTAAGCCAGCACTGGGCATACACTTTCTGCTGTCTCACACAGCTGTCAGTTGTCTGCTGCTATCCTGGTAAGCCACCTCATTTCCTTGCAAGCTTATATCAATACCATGGATATGCTATCAGAACATTCTACTCCATTCATTTATTGTTAAGAACACTGACTTACCTTGTACCTGAAGCAGTTGTGAGGACAGTGCTTGAGGGCTGACTATGTTGGATGCACACAGTACACTGCATATACATGGTATGGTATAGGTGTTGTGATGTTTAGCATCCATTTTACTGTGTGTGCGAGTCAGAGAGAGATATCAGTCCCTTGTGCCCTACAGTGTTAGTGTA
The DNA here is from genome assembly GCF_019279795.1 of Protopterus annectens. Lineage (NCBI taxonomy): Eukaryota > Metazoa > Chordata > Ceratodontiformes > Protopteridae > Protopterus > Protopterus annectens. Next base: position 1,819,257,529 of record NC_056741.1, on the reverse strand, counting down.
TGTGTTATGCTTTGCCTCTTTGCCAAGGACAGGGAATGCTGGGCACGTCTCCATCTGCCTACAGTGGCAGGCTCAGGATGTTCATCCTCTGCGTCCCTCTGTGCCTGCGGAGACCTTGGCAATGGTGGAGGGCTGTGTGGCCCTTCACCATTTTGTTCCTGCTGCAGCTGTTTCCACAGGATCATATTGTGTAGCATGAGGCATACTATGAACATGTGTGCACATGTTGCTGAAGAGTACTGCAAGGTTCCACTGGATATGTCCAGGCAGCGGAATCGTGACTTGAGCATCCCAAACACATGCTCTATAATGATTCTGGTTTGTGCGTATGTCTCATTATGGTGTTCTTGTGTGAGTGTGTGTGCATTTCTGATGGGTATCATCATCCACGGATCCAGTTCATAGCCAGCATCTCCCACCAGATGACTATATGGGATGTCCCCACTGGCAAAGACCTGGTACAGCTGTGATAAATGCCAGATGTGGGAGTCGTGATAGCTTCCAGGGCTGCCAGCACACACATTCATGATAATGCCCTGGGCATCACACACGCCATGGCAGTTGATGGAGTGAAACCCCTTGTGGTTTAGGTAGACCATACCCTGGTCACTGCATGGTGCTTTGATGTAGATGTGCATGCAGTCTATAGCACCCAGTACTTCCGGGTATTCTGCTACACAGTAGAAGAGATGCATATTGCTGGTCCTCTCCTCACTGGTGCTGAGGAAGTAAATGTGCTCAGTGGCATGTGGTCACATGAAATCCAGGAACTGGTGGAGTATCATGCATGCAAACGCCTGTGAGAATCCCATGATGTCCCCAGTTGGTCTTTGGAAAGTACCTGTAGCTAGTATTCTTAAGGATACACATACCTTAGTATTCACTGGAATGGGTTCCCCTCTGTTGGTTCTGGGTCTGAGATGAGGCTGGCACAGCTCAACAAGTTGCTGAAGTATGTCCCTGTCCACCCTTTAGCACTCTACTATCTCCAGATCATGTAACCCCTGGTCGGTTACCCTGGGTCTGAACACTCTTCTTCTCCTCCTCGGTCTTAGTTGGTTGTCAACATTCTCCTTTTCAGCACCCTCGGCCTCTTGCACATACTGATAAATCAAAGCGACAGCAGCCCCTAATATTTTTTGCTAATTTGGTCAGTTAAAATTCCTCTGTATGTGCACACCTATGGTGTAGAGTTTGTGGGAAAAACCAGACTGGAATGTGTTTGCATAGTTTATAGTGGTGTGATGCAGATGCTGCCTGTGTGATTGGTTGACTTTGAGACATTCCATCTGCCAGCTATTTTACTGGTATTTGAGTGGCTGTATTTTGCTATTTCCTTTTTATTTCTTTTCCCCTTCCCATCTCTGCCCCTTTTAGGCTCCTAGGCTTGGCACAGAAACCCGATGCCTAAATGGAAGCAGTGCAGCTATTTCCATTTTTTTTGTTTGTTTAAGCCCCAGTGTGCACTATGCTAACCTGTTTGGCTAAGGTAAACAGATTTTAGAAGAAATGGCCCTCCTTGGACGCGAACATGCTCTTCATTTCATGGTATAAGACATAACAGCCTCAGACACACACACCCTTGCTAAGCTGTGTTTAGCTAAGTGAAAAACATGGGCAACAGAGCTCCAATGTGCTTACAGCAAGCATGACACACCCCCTTTTTATGTTAGCTGATTCTCCAGGCTATACTCTCCTGATCTAGTAACTACATGGTTAGGTGCAGTGTATGGATTTATAATATTTTGTGATTCAGTAAATTTCCCTTCATTTGCATACCCCACTGCCTTAGTCCATAGTTACTGCTCTGACACATAACCTTTCCCCTGGACAACCAGTGTTACCTGGCAATGTTTTGATTCTACATGCCATTGGCTATAATGGCAAAATGCAGATTTCCCCTAAAATTGAGTTTTTACATTTTTTTTATTTTCGGCACAATCCCTTTTGCGAGCTGCGCCCTATGCTTAAATGGCCGAGATCAGATTTTTTATTAAATTAAACACTTTCCCATGCAGTGGCCATATATATGGCCATTGACATGCCTACAATTTATATTGCATGCTTTTATTTGAGCTGTCATGCCTCCATTTTGCTATTTGCAGAAATGTGTTCAGCTAGTAACCAAACACATTTCTGCAACTAGCACTGTTCTTGCATGGATGCCTGCCTGCTTCCTGAATCACTAATTCACCTCATTTGCATGGTTTTCAACAGCAAATGAGATAATGGCTTTCCATGCAGGAACAGTGTCAACAGGCTCATGCATGTCAGAGCAGCTGTTTCCTGAATCCCACGGCGGCCATATTCCATGCAGGACTGGCTACACTGTTCCTGCACGGACAAAAAAGTTTATTGAATCCTGGGGAATATCTTTTCTCCACTGCTTGTTCCTTCATATGTGTATTAGATCGTGTTTATTCATTTTCCTTTCAGCTGATCCCAAGCTCTGACATTGTATCCTTTTCTGATGTATTAGGTCTCAATGTAACATTAAAGTCCCCCCAACCCATACCTTTCAACCTGCAGACATTGAAAATAGGAATAAAGGCCCTTGAAAAATAGGAACATCCAGGTAAAAATAAGGGCATCTAATTAGCATAAAATGGAATACCAAGTAGCTCAGAACTCTTCCTGTTTCCATTAAGAATGTGAGTATTACTCAAAAACAAGTTTAATAAAATGATCGAACAGCATAAGCATGTTAACAAAGAGAAAGTGTAAAATATGTAAAGTTTAATGAACTGTATTTTAAATGTCTACTAATCAAGGTCAATTGTTTTTGCTTTGGAAAAAAAGATATGCAAGATGTGTTCTTTTTCTTTAAATTCTTATTGCCACTAGTACAGTATGCTTAGCATATAGTGTGGTTTTCTGTGTACTAGACATCTTCAAAACTCACATGTGATGAGGAGAGATTCAGAAAAAAATGTGTACAGGGGTAAATCAAGCTTCAAAATAGGGACATGCATTAAAAGAAACATTCTGCACATGACTAAATCAGGCCTTAAAATATGTATGTATGTTCCTCCAAAATAGGGACAGTTGAGAGCCCTCAAAAATATTATACCATCAGTGTTAGAGGCAAGGATGTTTCATATTATAATTTTACTTTTTTGAGTTCTTCCTTTCCATGTAATTCAGTATCCCATTGTGTTTATTCTTCTTTATTCAGATTTAACTTCTAAATTGCTGTGAAATAAAATTGCTGCCTCCCCTTTCTTCCACCAGCCTCATGATCTGTTACCAGACATGGGAATTCCTGGAGCTAGAACTTATATGCTTCCCTAGTTTTAAATTTAGTCTTCTGTAAAAGGGTTACATGGGCATTCGAACATTTTAATTTCTGAAAAATCCATTTGCGATTTCTGAGATTAGAACATCCTCCTATGTGCCTAGTTATAAAATTAGTGAATATTCCCTGAATATTGCATTCAGTTGCCTTTACCTCAACTGACTAGCTTACTTCTTGGTCGTCCACACCAACTAAATTTTGATGAAGTGACCCCCTGGGCTGGAGTAAAAGTCATGTGGCCTTTATGTATACATACTCCTAGATTTGGTCAGCTCATCTGACTTGTTTTACAAGGGAGTAAAGAGAGGAAAAGCAAATTTATTTTGACTACCCTGCTCCACCATCTAGTCAACATACTTTATCTCCACCTTTCTGTGGAACAGGTGTCATAGCACATTGTAAATAGTTTTACTGTGAGAAACATTTGAAACTGAACCTGTTTAACTTATACATATCTGATACAGACAATTGAAGTTATACCTACAGATTGTAGGTCCTATAAGGTGCACACTCAAGTAAACTGATGTTGGGTCAAGCAGATGTAACATAAACATTACACACTATAATGCATAGACATGGTGGCTGTTTTGCATTTTTCATAGCTTTTTAACCAAGAGTCTTTCACACTGTGTTGCTAATAGGAAAGCTCTTAGTATTTCAAACAAATTATGGCAAATTTTGCATTATTCCAATCAGCAGAGACATATCTGATACACATGAAAAAAAAACATGTTCGTCACTTGGCTGGTTTATCAATCGCTTAACCCATAAATGTTTCCAGATAGTCTCCATCTTATTACCTGAACTGCGACAAGGACTATTTATATATATTCATATGATATTGTGCAGTTCACCATCCAACATACTATGAGTACCATTACTTAGTCCACTGGGATAGGTTACAATTTATTACTAACTCGACATGCCATTTGGTATGTATCTTATATACATAAAGCAAAATTATGCCAGTGATTTCATATATACTAACTTAAACAGAACTTTAGAAAAGTGAAATGAGTACCAAATATCCATTTTAAAATATTTTCATTTATGGCTATAGGCAGAATTTTTGGAAATATTAGAATGGGTAGCATTAGGAAAGCTACAGAACAACTTGAGGCTAAATGGATAGTCAGACTTAGAAGTGATTCTGGGTATGGACTAAATGACAAAGTACCTATTAAACCTAAGTTAAAAAATAGACCTTTACATAGATAAATTTTACACTATTGTATGTATACGTGTATTTTTGTACATGGATTTATATATGAAAAGTTTTTTTATGAATATTCTGTTTTAAGATATATATATATATATATATATATATATATATATATATATATATATATATATATATATATATATGTGTGTGTGTGTGTGTGTGTGTGTGTGTGTGTGTGTGTGTGTGTGTATGTGTGTGTTTTATAAATATGAATAATTAACTGTGTCCAATGACTGTTCACTTTAAATTGTAATTGACTGAAGTCATGTGGTATATTTGAGTGTTGAACATAAGCATTTATTTGAGGTTTTTGTTTGAACTATATCTGAAGAAGCAGAGTTATCTGTGAAAGCGCTTATGTCTGTGTTTTAATAAATATATGTTTATACTGGAACTTTCTGCCATTCTTGGGTCTACTAGTTTTATAGTAGCTGTTTGCATCTTTATTTTTTTGTGGGCCTGAGCTCTGAACAAGGACTGTGGTGTTTGTTTTTATAGCTTAGCTCTCCATTTTAAAATATCATTATTGAAATGGACATTTTCAACTGTTTATAAATAATTTGACCCAGAACAAAAACATATTGCATTATTGCTAAGAGAAGCTTAATTTCTGAGATGTGATTTCTGTAGAATAAGAATGTTAAAATGCAACAAGTAATGTTTTATGTGTGTGTGTGTGACTTACAGATTGCTAAACAATAAAGACAGTACCTTTGTTCACCTGGAGGGTGCAAAGTTTATTATTTTTCAGTCCTTCTTTTCTGCTTTTCACAGGTTTCCTCTTTTATTCCAAGGCATATCATGTGGAAATATAAGAAGCCAATGTATCTCTTACCTCTGATCAAGAGGAAGGCCACCTCACAGCATTCCCAGCATGCCTTAGTTTTTTAAACACTTTGAAAAAAATATATAACCATTTTAAGCCATTTTAAACACCATTTACACTGACACTGGCATTTTGCACAATATTTGTGCATTAAACAACTAAAATATTATAATATTACAGACTTTATCCCATATGTCTTTGAGGTGATACTGGGTTCCATGTTGTACTGTCCAATATGTTTGAACTGTTTAGTTCATTAGTTCAAGCATAGTCATTTGGGGTCATACCTCTCAGCTCTCAATTGTCTATTTTTGTGCAGAATGTTCAGATCTTTTCTTCATATTTTTGGTCTGTTCATCATAAAATGTGTGGTTTTGTGGCAAATTACTGAGGATTGATGTCAGTAAATAACATACATTTGAATTTCAGACTTCATATGCATCATAAAAATGCATGCTGGGGGTGTGGTTAAGATGCCAAGCAGTTAACTGCAGAACACATTTGCTCTGCCTCTTTATACATTTTAACTTCAGTGACTATGAATATATTTATTTCTTTTTACAGTTATAACACTCTTGTAACATTTTTTAAAGAAAAAATACCAAGTTTCTAGGATTATTTTGACTTTATTCCTGTCAGTTCTATAGATAGATATAGCTATGAGCCGCTCAAAAGCTTCTTTCCAAGACAGTGCAATGAAATGAAGAAGGAACCACAAAAATTATAAAAGCATACAGGACCTTTCAATAAAATGGATAATTTAGAGAATAAGATGGATAACATAAAGCAAGACAGTAAGAAGAAACTGGATCTACTTAAGGAAATCATTACAAAACATTTAGATCATATTGTAGCCATTGAAGAATCAATCAATGATATTGATAGAAGACAGACTGAAAATGAAAGCCAGGTCAAATTCTTATTAAAACAAAACAACGTACTTCTGGAAAAGTGGAAGATTTAGATAGTAGAACCAGAAGAGACAATATCGGAATATATGGAGTACCAGAAAGAAGGAAAGGTAATAATATGGTTTAATTTCAAAATGACTGGTTACCTAAAACATTACAATTTTTTCTGAATCTCTATCTTTTGGTATAGAGAAAGCCCATAGAGGTTTGTCAAATCTTTCATCATCAAGTCACACATTGGCTGCAAAATCCATAATTGTCAGATTTCTATCTACATCGGGTAAATATCTGATCCTGAGAACTGCTTGGCTGGGTACTCCAATTAAAATAAATGGGAAAAGCATTAGATTTGATACTATACTGCTACAGTAATCTCTAAAAGGGAAGGTTGTGTCCCTTTAATTAAAAATTTGAAGAAATCTAATATCAAAGCCAAATTTATCTTTCCTACCAGAATCAAAATCTCTCTTCCTGAGGGTCAAAGAATTTTTAATAAAATAAAAAAGCTTTAAACTTTGCGCAGGAAAGCAGTTTATCAGATAAATCTGAAGAAATGGATTGGTCTTTGCCTAGTCTGAAAAGACAAGCAAATAAAAGAGCACTGGCCACTAAAGACAAAAACAGTAAAAATTTAAAGCAAAGTAGTTTCTTCTTCTTAGGTTTGTTATGCTGTCATGCTGAATATTACTTCCATGCTGCTGAGGAAAAGTACACCCATAAGGTAATATTTTTCTTAACTAAATAATATTAACATACACATATTTAATTCTTTGAAATACTTATATAGAAAAGTTATTTATATATATATATATATATATATATATATATATATGGTTCTACCTCACTTCAACGACACACCGGAACATCGACAGGGAAATCGTGAGCCCCAGAAGATCGACAGCGCAGAAGACCGACGCGATGGGACCTAGAAGATCGACAAGCAGAAGACCAACCCGACGGATGAAAGCACCGACGCCGAGGATGCCGACATGGGAAAAGGCTGTGTAAGTATGCGGTAGTGACGGACGTTAGGGTGCGAGTAAGGTAAGTGTGGATAGGGGTGAGTTAAGTGAGTTAGGGTTAGGGAGCGGGTCAGGTAAGTGTGCGGTAGTGGTTGTGTTTGGGTTAGAAGCGGATAAGTGAGTTAGGGTTAGGGAGCGGGTCAGGTAAGTGTCGGTAGTGATTGTGTTTGGGTTAGGGCGGGATAAGTGAGTTAGGGTTAGGGAGCGGGTCAGGTAAGTGCGGTAGTGACGGACCTTAGGGTTAGGGTTTGGGTTAGGGTTGTAGGTAGTTGTGTATGTGAGGTTTAGTGTGGGTTTGTATGGATTTTGGTGTGCTTGTGTTGTGTATGTGGTTTTTGGATGGGGAATGTGTTTTGGTTGTTGATTGTGGTGTGTGAAGTGTATGAGGTTTCGTGTTTGTGTACCGTCGGTTATTTCATTGTCGGGCATGTGGGATTTCGTGTTTTTGTACTGTCGGTTATGTGGTTTCGGTGATTGCGTTGTCGGTGTTGTGGTGTTTCGTTTATGTGAGGTAGAACCATATATATATATATATATATATATATATATATATATATATATATATATATATATATATATATATATATATATATAATTTTGTATTGTTTCTTTATAAGTAATGTGATAAGAATCTGTCTTTACAGTTAATAGAGTAGTTAATAGGTTCTTTTGGGGGGTATTGTAGTTTCCCAGTTTAATCTACTGTATTTTCACTTTTCTTTCAAATTCATCTTTCACATACAGTTCTGTAGTCCACAATCTTATTTTCCATTTTTCTTTTCATTCAACTTCCTTTTCTCATTATTTAGTTAATATGTATTTATTATATAAGTAAGTGAATGATTGGTGTGTTGTTTTTCTACTGGTGGGAGTGGGAGTTGGATATAGAAATACTTGGGTTTCCATTATGTATCTTTTTATTTTACTTTAATATGACTTAACTCGTGTGTTATTTTTCTTCTTTTCTTTTCCTTTTCAATAATTCACATCATACTGTAACCTGCATGAGACACTAGCCACTTTTTAGTTTAAGCAAGTTTAATATTCCTGCTAGAATGCATGTTGAAGCTAATTCCAATTTACATGAGTTGCTAGCATCCTGGTTAGTCTTCAGCTGTGTGCAGTACCTTTGACAGCTCAGAGATGAAGTGTAAAGACCAGCATGACCTTTGCACTTGTCAGATATATGCTCATTGGAATGTTATAATGGAGTAGCCAGAATCAATTCCCGAAGAAAACAAATGCAAATTAGAATAAAGTTTTTAAACAGGTTTTTGATTCAAGGACTGTCATCTTTGCATGTGATCGGTATGACTGGTTATAATATAAAACAGTTGGTTATGGCGGAATATATACATCGAAGATGCTGCGAGATGGGATTGCTTTACTAACTACATTAGTTTGTAGCATCAATACATACAGTGAAATGAAGCATTCAATATTATTGCTTAGTGGAATTATATTAGCATATTTTATTAGGTGTACTATATACAATCTTATTTTTGAAACATAAAGATGTCTTGCATAGTGCTGATGTGTTTACATGACTGTTTCACTACAGGCATTTCAGAAGGTCTTGTCAAGATTTTGGTATTAAAAGTGTCTTTCTTAAGTTACTTTTAGTAGCTTCCCACTTTAATACATTAAACAATTGTTAATTTACTTTCATTAATAAAATTCTTTGTCTTAGTAACAGAAGGGATACAGTGAGGCACTTATAGAGATGAAGAGATGTTAGTCATCTGGCAATAAATACTAAATTAGCATATGTAGCTATGTTTATAAGTTTTCAAACAAGTATATGTGAATGTATCTGTATGTATGATCTTTTGTTTATGTGAACATATTAACAAAATCTATACATTATCCATAGACTTTTTTGTTTAAGAATCTTAAGTCAAGAATGTCACAAATTACAGCCTTGGTCGTTGGGAATAGAAGGAGATTTTTTTTTTATTAAATAGGGGGATGAAGGAACTAGCTCATATAGGTGAAATATTTTGCTCTTTATTATTCCCACCTCAAAGACAGAGTTCAGTAACTATACTTTGTTTCAGCTCTCCTTGTATTTATTCTGCTATAAAAACATACCTCAGTGCAGACTGTATGCATTATAAGTCTAGTTGTGAAGGACTGTTTCCAATCTGAACCTGGGCAGGCATGGATGTTTGACATAGCAGGTTAAGATGAAGAAAGGACCATAGTTGGACAAGCTCAGGAATAAGCATAATTCCATTGGAAAGGAAAGAGAAGACGGTTAGAATATCTCCCCCACCGTTTGCTTTTATTAACTAGATTATAAAGAATGTCCATTTTCTGGTCTCATGTTTATAATTCACCTCTTGGGAAATTGTTGTTTTATAAAAACTCAATAACAAATCATTCATGTTTGGGGCTTCAGAATATCAGATATTCAATTTTAGATTTGTCTTTCAAGAATGTACATTTAGCTAAGACTTGTTTCTTTATAGATTTGTTGCCTTAATGGAATAATACTCTGGATGTATCATTATGACTGGATTTCTATCACTTTAACAGTAGTGACTTTGATAAGATTTGTTTGGAAGATTAAGTGTTATATTCCCAACTACAGTGTGTGTGTGTGTGTGTGTGTGTGTGTGTGTGTGTGTGTGTGTGTGTGTGTGTGTGTGTGTGTGTGTGTGTGTGTGTGTGTGTTTTCGGGAAACTCTAATTACATATATCTTAACAGTTCCTCCTATGTTGTGCACTTAGCTAGTACTTTATATAAATACAACCTTCATTAATATAAGTTAGACTGTTTGGAACATAAAGCAAGACTAAATCGATAGAGCCATACTGGTGGTTAGGCTATGGTTGTTGTTAATTATTTATTAAATTTTACAAATACATCTCAAAGTTAAAATAAAACTGTAGAATACTAAATTGAAATATTATATAACATAAGCAATATCATTATATGGAACTTTATTATGTTTTAATTTTTCTCTGTTTTCCTCTTGCTACAGATTAAACAGCATATGTTTGATAATATAGAGTGTATGCAGAAATAGTATTGAACTACCAAACACTTTGGAGGCATCAACAGTTCTTATGGTTAGTTAATTCTAAGCAATGATGGTGTTATTGGGGGAAGGTGGTCACATTAAATTAAAACATACAAGATATCTTTGAAGAGCAACACAAGTTGTTCTATTTTACACTTAAAGGTCTATTGTTAAATGTGGCTCATAATTATGTGTTTGGAGAAAATGGTTAGGTACTGTTGATGCTACATGTAGAGATCAGTTAGAAACATTTCAGGATGAGACCCAAACTAGAAACTGGGGTGTTTATTTATGTATTTTTTGATTTTACTACTGTCAATTAAGTGAAAATGATGTTCAGAATGGTTCACTCAAAATGGTTCATACCAACATTGCAGACCTGTTTGTACTCTAGAAATTAAACATTATTATTGCTGTTCAAAGTTGTGGCATTTGGAATTTATGTTTTGAGTACTTGGTATATTATTATTTGTCTGTAAGCATAATAGTCAATTCCAGTACTAAATTTGACTGACATAACAAGCATCGTTTAAAAGTGGCTTTATTATTATGGATTATACTGAAGTTTCTAATATATAAGAATATATTTAAGTTAAAAAATTATCAGATATTATTTATTATTTAATTTATTTATTTATTTATTGGCATTTGTTTACTGGGAAAGTCTACTGAGCCAAGAGAACCCATTTTCAGTGGAGGGCCGGGGAGAAAACCTTCACAGTATAGCAGTATATAAAATATAAAACAGTACAAAAAATGTAAACAATTAGAAAATTCAAGCAATATTCACAAAACAGTGATATACAATAGTTGAAAAAGTGTGCAAACACATGATATTTACAGACTTATACAGGTAAAAGTTACAAACTAGTCAAGTGATTGCATTATTAAACACTAGAGGTAATATAGTGAAGAAAATAACTTAGCAGCATTTTAATGTGTTTTGAGAGTATAGGTAGCAGAGGGGATTGAAGGTGTAGATAGACAGAAGGGCAAAGATGGATAGTAGAGCAAAAGTTAAATTGTTTGTTTTGAGTAGTGATAAAAGAAAGTTTGAAGAGGTAAGGATGTAAATTAAGGTGTGAACAAACAGAGTCTAGGCAGTCAGGTTATGGATGGATGAAAATTGAGACATGTACATTGCCATAGGGTGGAGAGGTGTTGCCGAAAAGATTTTTTGAAGAAGAGATGTTTCTGGAAGTTCTGATAGGTAATGGGAGATTTACAAAGCCTGGCAATCGAGAGGGAATAAAGCATGTTGCCAGCTGGGAGTTTAGGTTTGTCTACTTGCAGGAGAAGTTGATTTTCAGATCTGAGTGGCCTATTTGGTTGCTAGTGGGTTAAGATGGAAGAGAGCGCTGGGCAGTCTGAGGGTTTGTAAATGATTTTGTGAGATGTGATTAGCTGCATGTAGCTTAGATGATGTGGACGTTTGAGCCAGTTAAGTGATTTGAAGGCAATGCAATGATGGGAAGAGTATTTTGTATTGGTTGCAAACTTGGCTACCTTGTTGTAACATAGCTCAAGCTTGGTTTTTAGGGAGGAATGGATATTGGTGAGGAGAGGAGCACCATGCAGGAGTGAAGGTAACAGAAAAGTTAGGGTGAGAGTATGCTTAATAGAGCAGTTAAGATAGCATTTTTGTCAGCAGAGGGTGCCTAGCTTATAGTTTTTTTTTGATATTATTGTGAATGTGAAGGTCAAATGTCAGGTTTTCATTGAGGATAACTCCTAGTAATTTAGTATGGGAGACAACATCTATATTAGTGTTGGTTTGGAATGATTGGTGAAATCTCTCTTGTTGACAGAGAGGTTTTTCTTGGGGGTAAATAATAATAATTTAGTTTTGTTTGGGTTTAGGGCTAGATGATTATTAGCTATCCAGATTTTGATGGTAATAAAGGCATTCTGGCTTATCTTCTAAAGTTCTGCTGTTGATTTAGCAGAGCAAATAATGGTTGAATTGTCTGCATACTGTACAAGTTCCATATTTAAGCCTGGTATGGAAATCATTTATAAAAATACTGAATAGAAGGGGTCCTAAGATGGAGCCTTGGGGGATGCCTGTAGAAGAGTTAAGAAATGGAGAGAAAGAGTTGAGCCATCAGGTGGATTGTTGTCTATGTTTTAGATAGTTTGTGAACCAGTTTAGAGTTGGGGGGCGATACCTAGGATGGAGAGTTTACTGAGGAGTAGGGGTGGGAGACTGTATCAAAGGCTTTTGAAAGGTCAAGAAACAGAGAGGATACAAATTTACCAGCTTTTCTAGTCCTATTTATTATGTCCATAAAGGAAATAAGGGCAGCAGTAGTGCTGTGGCCAGGGCTTAATCCATGTTGAGTCAAGGAGAGGAGTTTGTTTAGTAGTAGATAGTTTAGAAGTTGATAATGAATGCATTTCTCCAGAATTTTATAGAGAGGGGAGAGAATAGCAATCGGTCTGAAATTAGAGATATCTGTGTTGTTTATGCCTTTATGGAGTGGAAGAATGTATGCTTGTTTCCATATAGTTGGAACAAAGGACTCTTGGAGACATCTATTCAGATGTATATTGATAGGATAGGCAATGGATCTTGCTGACATTTGAAAGTATTCTGGAGGTAAGTTATCAGTGGCACAGGAGCCAGGTTTCAGTTTAAGGAGAAGTTTAGTTATGATGGTGATGGGAATGGGTGAGAAAGAAAAGGTGGATGAGTTATGAGCTGTTTCCAGAGAGGGAGGTGATAGAGGATACCAGTTAGTATTAGCCTTAGCATGAGGAAAAGTAGTGGTCCCTTTTCTATATTGTCGATGAATTGTGAATTGAAGAGAGTGGCTATTTCACTGCTGTTTTCTTGGGGAATGGGCATGGGTTGTTTTTTGGTACCAGTGTTAATTAGAGATGAAATGGAGTTACACAATTGCTTAGGATTTTGTTTGTAATTTTTCTTGAAGGTTTAGATAGTATACCTTTCTATCGTTAATGATTAGGCACTTTGCTTGGTTATAGAACTGTCTGAACTGTAGGAGATCAGTGGGATTTTTATGCCTTTGCCATCTTTTCAATATTTTGTCTCTGGCATTCATAATTTGCTTGGTAGGTTTAGTAAGCCAAATGGCATACTTGATTTTGACTCTTTTTTTGTCTAATTGGGGCTAGTTTGTTGAGGGTAGTTAGGAATGTGGAGTTGAGGAACTTGACAGCTTCATTGAGTGGCAGAACATTTAGAATATTGCAACTGATGGTTCTGAGGGTTTTATTGAGAATTGTAGGGTTAAAGTTACTTAGATTTCTAGTTTGTTTAAATTAGCATTGGGAGGGTATTATGTTGGTTTTACAAATGATATAGACTGGAAGATGGTCACTAATACTGCAAGAGAGTGTTCCTGCTTTTGAAATAGTGTTAGGGCTAGAGACTAGTATCCAGTCTAGAACTGAGCCACTGCCTTTGTTTTTGTTAAGTCTAGTTATATCTGTTATCAGTTGTATAAAGTTGAAGAGGCTGATATTGGGTGATGGAGAGTGGTCTAAGAAATCTAGCCAGTTTATTTTTATGTCAGTTAGGATGATTGTCTCATTGTTAATATTGTTTGATATCCAGGCAAGAATATCTTCTAGAGGGGAATAGCGTTACCTGATGGGATGTATATGGCTATGATACATATATATTTAGAATTGTTGAGCTTGAGAAATGATATAAATGATTCAGCAGTAGCAAATTCATAGGTTCAAAGGTGCTTACTAGGCTAATGACCAAAAGGGCCTTTTTAAGCTTAGCCATGCATCCCAAATCTTGGATAAGTTCTGATAATCTTGATAAGTGTAAGCATGGGCCTGGGAGATGAACCAATTACAGGTTACATGTGTCCATTAGAGACATAGGTGCCATATCAGGGATGAATTTCCGATTTCCCATCCAACTGTCCAAGTTGCACTTGATCTGAGTTAAGGAGGAACTCTGCGTCACATGGATGGGGAGCCTGTTCCATAGACGGGGTAGTCTCTGGGATACATACCTATCTCTACAGCAAGTCCTATTTATAGCACAGGCAAGGTTTAAGTCTTCAGAATGGGTAATTCTGGTGTAGTTTTTTGTGGATATTCAGGAGGTCCATCAGAGTGGGGTCTGATAATGCCCTGTATGCCAGGTATAGGTCTCCCCTCATAAGCCTTTAGGAGACAGAATACAGGGAGAGGGCCTTGAGGCAGTCTCCATAGGACATTTTACTTATGTCCTGTATTCTTTTAGTGAGGAACCTCTGTGGACATTCCAGCTGTTGGATATACTTGGTAAGATACATAAAAAAGGGGGCATTGTACTCAATGATAGGTCTGGTGAATGCTGAATATAGTGGAACCATGACTTCCTTGGACTTAGATGCCATACCTTTGTTTATAAGTTGCACAACATAAAATTATTTCATCACCACTGTAGACACATGATGGCCAAAGGCTAGATTACTATCTATATGTGTCCCTAGGTCCCTGACTACTGTGTCAGCTATAAGGGGGGGGTGTTGTCAGTATGATAGTTACCAGAGATGGATGACTTACCAGAGGATACTACTATGCATTTCTTGGCATTTAGTTTTAGTCCATGGCTCTGACACCAGTTGTTTGTTTATGTCAGCCCCTCCTGGAGAACATTTGTGTCATTGTGAAATTCAATGACATCTCCTAATTTGCAATCATCTGCACAGTTAGTCAGACAGAGACCACTGACATTGGCTTTGACTTCTGAGAAGTAAATGCCAAAAAGGAGCATTCCAAGGACTGATCCTTGAGGGACTCCACTTGTGACTGACCTCTTTGTAGAGGTGGTCACCCCAGTTCTAACTTCCTGGGTTCTATCTGTGAGCCAGTTGCCTATCCACTGGTGACATACAGGTGTGTACCTAACCTCTTGAGTTTGTCAACAATGCCTGAGTGGGGTATTGTGCCAAATGCCTTCTCCAGGTCAGGGTAGGCAGTTTAAATGATTTTCCCTCATCCATTGCTTTGGTGACCTTCTCAAATATGTCCACTAGGTTGAGTAGGCATAATCTGCTCTTGACCAAACCAAGCTGGGTTGTGTCCAGTGCCTGGAGGTTTACTATATCTCTGTTGATCATCTCCATGATAATTCTTTCCATGGCTTTACATATAAGACTAGTGAGACTTATGGGTCTGCAGTTTCCAGGGTCTGCAAATGGCCCACCTTTGTGCAGAGGGATGACTGTTCCCTTTCTCCACTAATGAGGCACAAAACCGGTTTGGAGGCTACAATTAATAGTAACTCCAGAGGGTCTGATAGGTCATGTTTCATGCTATTTAGAAGGCATCTTGGGATTTTGTCTGGGCCCATTGATGCAGTGTTCTTGGTGTTAGAGCATTAAAGACCTGTTCCCTAGTGATAGTCGGGGGAGTTATATTTGATGATATTTCCTGAGAGAACATTGAAGTGAAGACAGGGGTAAAGGTGGAGCTGAATTTTTCAGCCAGGAGGTTTGCTATATCTTCTGACTCAGTATAGGTGACTCCATTTGCAATGAACTCTGCACACAATTATGTATTGCCTTTGAGGTTGCGGACATAGCTAAAGAATACTTTGTGGCTGTCCTTGGTCTGGGAGGTCAAGTTTACCTCAAATTTGGCTTTGATAGACTTTATTTATCCTCTGAGTTGTTTGTTTAGTTTGATGAAAGTGCTTTTATCTTGCTGGGTGCTGCACTTCCTAATTTTTGCCAAGATTTTCTTCCTCCTATTATACAACCTATTGATTTTGTGATTCTATCAGGGTGACTTGTTTTTTGAGTTAGTTTTGTACTTCTTCCTGGTGGGTGCAGCTGCCTCTATGTAGCTATTAACATGCTTGTACAGGGTTTCTGGAGCAGTACTGCATAGGCAGCAGTGTTTTCAGGACTTGAAATGTTGCCAGGTTCTCATTTAATAGCAGGAGGATAACCTTAGAATAATTATGAATATTCTAGGTTTAGCTGGGGGTCCAGGTTTTATTTTTACTTCAAAGGACATCATTTTGTGGTCTCACCTTATCAGGGAAGGCATTACAGTAAGGGGTGTGCAGCATTCTCCCATATTTGTGAGGACCAGGTCCAGTATGGTTGCTCTCCTAGTTGGTGTATTGAATATCTGATCTAGGGAGTTTGTGTTTACAGAATTCAAGAATCTTTGTGCATGTACGTTTGGTGTTGTATATAATTCCCAGTTAATAGTGGGGTAATTAAAATTATCCAGGAATATGGTATTGGGTTGGATGGTTAGTGTTTCTAATAAGTTTAAATACATGGTATGAGTTTCCTGGGTCATGGAGGGGGACCTATAGCTGGCAAGGAATTGGTATTGGATTTTACCTATGGTGATTTGAACATGGAGCAGCTGAAGTGCATTATCCTGTTTGACCAGTCTTGAAGTATATTTATTTTTGATGTAAATAGAGACACCTCCACCTTTAGTCCCTGTCTGTGAAATAGCTGGTCTAAATGTGTGGAAGGCATTATAATCTTGCACTGTTGGTGTGCTCTCCATGGCTTTAAACCATGTCTCAGTGACCACACAGACGTCAGCATTCTCTAGGGTAACGAGAGCATCTAGGGAGTGGAGTTTTTTGTTTAGACACCTAGCATTCAGCAGTAATACCTTTAGATTTCTTGGTTTTGATTTGCTATGTCGGAAGCACTTTTAGTTTGGCATTGCCTAAAAAAGTCACTATGGGGGAAGACAATGTTTTAGCTAATATTCGAAAGCCTAGATGGGAGAGATGCAGACCATCCCTGGCAAAGCATTGTGGTCTGTTGACCATCTCCTTCCTTGCTGACAAATATTGGACCCTATTAGAATGACACCAGAAACTAAGCCAATTATTAGTCAATCATCTTTTGTTTGTATTGTGGCATCATCCTTGGAGAGGGTAAAATGCTGCTCAGTACTAGGCTCATATCAGCCTTAGACACATATTCCAAGAGCTCCATGATGTCTGTCTTCATATAGTCTAGGGAGGTACTTCTCAGGTCATTTACTTCCACATGGACTATGACTGAGTCATATTGGTAATCGGGGTCCAATGACCTGAGTGCATGCTTAATGTGGTGGATCCTCGCCCTTCATAAGCAACTGACCGTGAATTTCTCCTTACTCAGCTTGGTGAGAGGGACATCAGTGTGTTTCATGATGGAGTCTCCAGTGACTTAAATGTTGGATTGTGTGGTGGCTTGTCTTATGGGCATAGAGGTAGAGGCTCCATGAGATGCAGCTCTATGTGTTGAAAAAGAGCATTTGGGACTGCTGACAATATTTGTTATGTGTACTTCATCTAGGAGGTCTTTGCGGTTTAGGAAGGCTACATTTAATTCCCTCAGCATATGTGGGTTGATATGTCTGCTTTGAAAGGTGTGTGATGGGTGCAACATGTGTAGTATTGACAACCCTTATTGACATTGAGTACTTTTATGTGAGAGATTTGCCTCCAGTGACATTGTGTAAATATATTTCTTGCATACCATATCAGTTTGTTTGAGAATTAACTGGTATTCAGTAAAACATGAGGCAATTTCTACATTGCCTCAGGATGCCGTATCCACCAAGCTGGTAACAGAGACAGTAGGAAAGTTCATATCCATGGCTACAGACCCTTTTTTATTGATTAGACAGTTGGAGTGAGAATATCAATCACTGTCAGGAGTCTCCAGTTTGCAACTATGAGGACAGTGTTTGTCACTGCAAACTAGTTGTCCTGTGTGAAACTAGGTATTGGAAAATTTTTAATTGTGCTTTTAGAGGAAAATTGTCACTCAAGGTGTCTGAGTCTGTACAGAGCTCTGCCAAACACTTGAAGGGAAACTAATACATAGACCCTGGAAATTTAAGGAAGAATTTATTTAGACAGACATTCTGAAGTTAGAAACAAATCAAGCAGTACTTACTAAAAACAAAGAATTACCTTGTCAAGAATGATGAAAAGAGGAGAGTCACAAGAATGGCTACTGCCTAGCTAATACAAGTGCTGGTCTTACCACATCTTCACTCTGTTGGGATACAATGCTCCTTTGCTCACCAGAAGTAAAATGTTAGCACCAATCCCAAGATGAGAAGCAGGCCACTGCCTGTTTGGTGATCCACAATCTTGTCCCCGATGATGCAAGGGTCTGTAGGCTTGTAGCCTTTTCCTGGTAGATGCCTTGAATATCAACCAGACCAATCAGGAATGTTAAACACAGACACTCACTGTCCAACCAGAAACAGTCAGGAATCAATGCACTCTGCTCCCTGTCTCACCAGGGCCAGAATATAAGCACAGATTCCAAGCTTTCACATATAAAGCAGTTATTATGCTTTCTGGTGATCATCAGTCCCCAGAAAATAATGTCCCTGTACTCCTTCTCTCACCAGGAGAAAACAGAGGCACTAATCCCATGATGACTACTGAGAGGCAGAATGTGGGATCTCCAATAACTGGTGGCTGTGTGATAGATGCTTAAAGGTAAGATAAAAAAAATATTTTATCCTAAACACTGCAGTGTGCACTAAGCAGTTAGATATGAAAGTGGGTAACTTACATTTTAGCTGTCTAAGTGCAGAGCCACTATTAAAAGAGAAAGATAGATTAAATGAGGTGAGCACTTTTGTATTCTCATACTGTGGAATACAGTGGGATGGCCAATAAATGTAAATAGTTGAAGGGGAGTGATTTCACAAAATGATAATTTTGTGCTTAGTCACAACAGCCAGTGAAAGGGGAGAGGGAAGGAGATATGTGGTCAAATTAACATCAGGGGCAGGCAACTAGAAAGACAGTGTTTTTAAGAACACAACAGTAACAGGGTGAGAGGGGTGGGAAACAATTCTGTCTGACTCACAAGAGACACAGCTGGGGTCTCTTTTCAAGTTTTAATATGAAGTTGAAACTAAAACACAGTATAAAGAAAACAAATCACAATATGCAAAACAGAAAAAGGCAATAAAGTAATACAATGTACAAGAAATCAAAAGCAAACTAATCTTTCCCTTACAACAAGCTGTGGCAGAATCTGGGTAAGCTTTTTCCAGTAAAGCTTTGAAATGTTTTATTTTACTCCTTAAATAGAAAGTTTAATTCCTAGCTGCACCCCCTCAGTTCACAGATGATTAACCTTAACTGACCTGTTCAAACTTCTGTATGACTCCTTAACTGACCTCTTCTAATTTCTGTCTGACTCACAAGAGACACAGCTATGGTCTCTATTCAAATTTTAATAGGCAATTAAAAACAGAATACAAGTAAAACACAATGTAAGGAAAACAAATCACAGTGTACAAAAGAGGAATAGGCAATAAAGTAATACAAAGTACAAGAAATCAAAAGCAAACTAACCTTTCCCTCACAGAAAGTTGTGGCAGAGTCAGGGTGAGCTTTTTCCAGTAAAGCTTGAGGAATAGGCTTGGAGTATGAGACAATGGTGAAAGTGTTGGGGAAAATTATAGCACTGCCTCCTCCTTTTTTGTGGGGTCTATCAGCCTGTAGACAGGCATAACCTGGGGTGAGGAATTCTGAATTCTTTATGTAAGGTTTCAACTAAGCTTTGGTTGCAGCGAATATGTCTGGTTTATTCTGGGACAGCCAGACATGGAATTCTGGTATTTTGTGTCTGATAATTTGAAGATTTAATATTGTGAGATTTAGTGATTTATGTAAATTGGGGGGGTGGCATTCATAGGGACAGGGCCTGTAGGGTGTATATCTCCACAAAGAAATACAGTATGTTAGCTTGTTAGACAGATACCTGAAGAGTGGGAGGTTTCTTTTTAAGCGACTGGAGATGGAAACATGGTTGTGAGTATGTTTATGGAGAGGAAGTAGTTTTAATTTTGTATGTAGAAATATACTGAGTGCATACAGGCTATCAGATATATCAGAGCAGCTGGGGAGGGGCGAAGATACTATGGCAGATGTAGATGTGTGTTTCTGAGGTGTAGAAGTTTTGTTTAACGATGTTAGTTGAGATAAGAGACCTAGAGAAAGGGCAAGGGGCCAGAGTAGAAAGATAGGTGCATGAACAGGCAACATAGTGGTAAAGTAAAGAAGTGTAAGAAGCTGTTAACTCTTAGGGATAATATGAATGTATTAGTAGATGGTATGGATAGGAGGTATAGTAGGTAAACTAGCATAAGGGTACTATCTAGTTTTGAAGGTGAGTATATTGGGTAATTGTTTTATTATTGGAATATTGGCATTGATTATTGGTTGATAACCCTGGAGGGAGGGTACCTGCTATTGGATGCTGGATTGGGGGACGAGCTAAGGAAAGAATAAATGTAACTGATGTGGGGATAGGTGGGAATGGGGGTATGGTAGGGGAGTGGAGTGAGCCCAAGTGTAATAAGGGCAAATGGAGCAGACAGATTCGAGATAAAGTAAGTAGGAAAAGAAAAAACAATCTGTGGAATTGAAGGTTGCAGACATTCATATGGGGAGAGAATAGGTGTTAACTTGGTGAGATCTGAAGAAAAAAGAAAACACAATTAAAAATAAGTTAGTCTTGATACCGAAGGGAGGTGGAAGGTAGCAGGGCAGGAGGAGAGTAGTGGCATTGATATAGTAGTGAAATGGAGGAGAATGAAGAAAATAAGAGAAAAAAAATGTGAGTGAAGAGAAGCCTGGCTGCCGGCTGAGATGGAGTGCTCTCCTGGTAAACTAGCCTTATATAAACTACATACACTAACAATGTTGGTGGTGTCTTTCACAGTTGTGGTGGGGTCCAGGGCCTGATATTGCATGAGACAGCCACAGAGGACATTAGCTGGATATCTTGCACTTTGTCCTGATTGGAGATGCACTTAGAGTAAAAACTAGAAGTAAGGGACAGAAAGTACAAGACAAAAACGAGGTGGATGCCAGGGCAACAATAAGGGTACTAATAGCAGGTGTAGAGACAACATAGTCAATCAAAATTATATAATAAATGCTGAGGCAATTGCAAATAGTAACACCACAGGATGGTAGACAAACCTCATACATTGTAAATGCTCTACAGCCAGAAAAAAATATTATTTTATTTTGACATATTTTGTATTGTAGAGATTATTTGACTGATATGAATATTTACTGTTCAGACCATAACACGCACAATTTATCTTGTTAAGATTAGGTTCTTTTTATTATATAGTTATTAATTTTTTTGAGGATTTAGCCTCAATTATTATATTGAATAATGATTATTATAGAGATTATTTTTAAAGAGAGTAGCTGTTTATTAAACTAACTTTATGAACTAGATTAATTCTTGAGGTAGTGGTGCTAGAAAGTGGTTAATTAGTGACTTTGTGATGACTGAAGGTAGTTTGAATGGTTTTCTTATCAAAGCAGGTATAACTTATTCTGTGTTAGGTGATGTACATTTTTATAATTTAATATCATTAGTGATTAGGTTGATTTTTATGTCATAGCAGAATTCACTTTATTCAAATATAATTTCAAAAATGTCTGTGTATAAGGGTAGTTCATTAAATATCAGTGATCTCAATGACTCTATGATGAGAGGCAGTTTAGTTAAATATTTAAAAACAAATAAAGTATTATTTTCCTTTAAGAATATTCTGAATCTTAAATGTCTCTTATGCAAGAATACCTGTTTACTACCCAAAGGACCTATTAATTTTAATAGGATTGGTACTTTTGCATACCGACACTGTAAATCGTGTAAACATATTAGTATGGATAAGAGTTTTGTACATCCTCTAACTGGTAGATTATACCAGGTTCAGTTACATGCTGATTGCCATACTGAAAACATATATCTTGCAGGTTGCAATGCCTGTACATGTTTTTTTATGTGGGGAAGACAAACTGACTCATAAAAGATCACCTTTTGCAACATATGAGCAATATTAAGCTGAGAAATGAACATGATGTTCTTTTTCAACATATAGCGGATCATCCAAGGCATAGTTTTTTATTTCTGGTTCTACAGATTTGAAAGCTGAATAACAGGGGAGGAGATATATGTAACTATACTGAAACTGTTGAATTACAATGGATAGTGAATCTAGAAATGGATAAGGCACCTGGTTTGAATGGTTCCTTTCCACTAACACTGATTTTGAGAGAGCGGAGACTCAGATCTTGTTCCTGATTGGTTGCATTTTCCATCCATTGAGAACAGCCTTGAGAGAGTGGAGATTAAGGTTTTGATTTTAATAGGCTATGAGTTTTTTATGAATGACTATCTGTAGAAGGAATATTCCGAAAGCACTTATCCTTTACTTTTATTACTGTCTGCCTTAGTTTTTACATGTTTTAGTGTTTTGATTAAATTGATGAAAATTTTCATTCATGTCTTTGTGGTGTTTGCTTTGCTCGTTCTACATTTTGGATTTGGATGCCTAGTAAGAGTTTTCCTCACTAGCTGTTCTGTACTTATCATCATTTCTTTATTGGAGAATTTTTACATAGAAGTATTTACACTGAAGTTTCTAAACTCTGCACAAAATTGCTCTAATATATAAAAATATATTATTAAATGATGATGGAGGTTTGAAGAAGTTTTAAATGAAAATTGGATTCATATGGTCTTAGAGTGTAAAACAGTTGTTTTGTTTTGGATAGATTTCAAAAACTTGACTAAAGCGCTGTGGTCGGATAATCGTACTATAACTAATTCAATGCTGTTGTTTAATACACCACTTCCAGATTCCATTCCAAGAACACAAGTGTCTCTCCTCTGGTCCCATCTTGTTATAGCAAGAAAAGTTTTCACAAGAAATTGGAAATGTAAAAGCATCTTCTCTTTTTCAGAATTCATTTCTTAGCGAAAAATGTATGTAATAGGGAATTGCAAACTGCTCATGCTATAACATCAAATATTACTCATAAACAGTTATAGTTAAAACTAAAAGATCTTTTAGATACATTTTAACAATGTATAGACTGTATAGATCTACTCACTTTAGTTGATTATTTTGTTTTAGTATAATGATGTTGTTTAAAAGCAAATAAAAAGATAAAACAAAACTAAAAATACATGCTAACCCAAATCCTGTTACTCTATTAACTTTCTGTGTTTACAAGGGAAATATTTACATTCTGTTCCTTTTTTGAGCCATTGCACCCCCATTATTCTAGGCTTTTTCTGGATTTATTGCACTAAAAGTTTGAGAGCTATGACTGAAATGCATTCACATTTAGCAAACCAACCCTTCTGCCTGTGCTTACTTTCAAAAATCTCTCCCCTTCCCTTCTGGGGTATTTTGTCTCAACTGGAAAGGGGAGATATACCCCTATTATCAAGCTTCTGGAGTCACAGAAGTGTACTGTTAGTATTTGTGTTACAAACCCAGATCTCACTGACTTTTTTCCCCCACTGGTGTTCATGTGATTTAGAACAGAGTTAATTTATTACTTGCTCTCCTCTGCCAAAGCTCACTACAGACTCTACATTATTACTGCTAGGAGGGGTGCCTGCCACATTCAGAGATATCTGAGTTCCTGGATGTTTTATATTATTTTCGACACTCATTACCTCTTTCTTTTCATGGGGTGGTATTCCTTCTGTGTGGTATACCCTGTGCATCTTTGGCATTTGCCACACTGAGATCTCTGAGACTTTTCTCAGAGACTTTTTGTACATTTATCCAAAATGCTGTCATCTTGTGTGGCCTTTTTCCTCACTAAATGTGCTCATGAAACTGTTTTTTTATTCTCAGAACTTCTTTACCTTTCACTCCATTTCCTTGCTATAATAAGTTCCAACTCCTACCATGAAGCTTTGTGTTTTTTTTCAACTTTTCTTTAAACCGCTATGCATATGCAATTTCAAAATATCTTATCTTTTCCATTGATGTTATTATTAGCATGGCAGGGAAAACCTCCATTGCAAAGAAACCTACTTCAATACACTTTCTCTTTAGAAGGTCTGATTTTTGGTGACAATAGTGTAATCTGAAGAAAAGTCCTCTATTTATTTAATGCAACTTTAATGCCATAGAAGACCTGTTTTTCCTGCTTTTTTGAATAAACTGTTCTTGCTTGGGAAAGGAGCTGAGAGCCGTACATGTCTGGGATTGTCTTCCTCCATTTTTACTATTTGCAATCTAATGAATCCATTCTATCCTAAAAACAAGATTTTGATGGTGGTCCCCGACTCTTTCTGACCATATTTTCCATGAAACCTGCCAGTTCTTCAGTATTTATACACTGTATGAATCCAATAGCTTGCTCATTACATCTTCAGTTTTTATTCTTTCTAAATCTTGCACTTTGATTTGCAGTATATGCACTTTCTTCTGTAGCTTATGTTATTTACCTGCTTCTTCACTTATTTTTTTTCATACTGGAGCAATCTGACATTGCATATTGTTACATGCATCCTGAAGACTCACTACAGTAGAACAGTAGGACTCCATGTCAAGTATAATTACAGAGGGGCATTCAAGCATCAGTATCATCTTTTCGCCAAAACTAGCTGCCTTAAACCAAGTAAATAAATAATTTTCCATTTCCTGTAATGGTCCTACTGTTTAATCTTTAGTTTCTGCTATTTAGTCCAGTTAAAAGTACTTGCATTATGCAAAATCACTGTGTTTGGGGAAAGAGAGATGGAACTAAGCAGCCATTTTCATCTCAGCCCAAGAAATACCCCTGATTAATTTTTGCAAGTAAAGCACCAGGGTATTACTCTTGTAGTTTACAAAGTTTCATATCCATATATATTTACCTATAAAGAAGCTAAGCATTAAACCACAAGCAGCAGATAACAAATGGTCGCAAATCTTCCCTAGATGCCTTGTATGCATGATTGTTGTGTAATGCACAGGTATACCAGTCTGGGTATAAGCCACCTTTTGCTGAGTGATTGCTTTAAATCACAAAGATCTGCAATATTTCACAAGAACTAAGTCAGCACAAGACTGTGCTATTTCTTCATTTATTAGATCATAATTATTCCAAACAAATGAGCAACTCCATCTATCAGGCATCTTTCATGCAGACTCCCCTCCAAAGAATAGGATTCACTCAGTTCCCTTTAGAAACAAGAACAAGGCAAACACCAGAAATAAATCCACTTGGTGGAATCATAATATCAACAAGCTTTGCAATAAATGGAGTAGAATTTTGTTCAAAAGTAAGAAGAGTTATTCCCAGAATGATAGAGCTCCCGGCATTATCATATCCTTTGGGAAGTCATCCACCCCAGGGAATTACCACACTGACATTACCACACTGGCAATATGCCATTGTTGACCCATTTGTTCAGTATTTATCAACTTATGTGGACATTGACCTACCTTTTGACCAACGTGTGTCTATTGTGAGAAATTCCTTCTATACTGTGTAGCTTATAAACAAAGGGACTGTATCTAGATCTAGTGATGTAATTGTTCCCCTTTATTCAGCTCTCCTTATGTCAATCATTGTGTATAATAACCCTTTTAACATTCATCTGTCCAGACATATGCAGCCACTGGAACAACTACAGAGATACTTTACTAAAAGGATTCAAGGTCTTAACAATATGTCCTACATGGATTGACTCAAAATCCTATCACTGTACTCTATATTCTACAGAATACTAAGATGTGACCTGTGTCTGGCATGCAAGGCATCTTATGATTCATTACTGATAGACTTATAACATATTAGCAAGTCAAGCAGCATCAGAAATACTCAGTGTAGTGATCTAAACCTCTTCTGAAACATCAACAGCATGGTTTGGAGGGACTCGTATGCCTCACAGAGGATACCCCTGCTCTGTAATAGACTCTCCATCCAGTCTGGAAGTTTTATTATGTGGTTTAATGTGAGATATGTGTATGAACAGAGGAAGCCAATTAACTTAAATTATACCCATTTTGCAGCAACTGAATTGACTTAAGGACAGGAGATGACTGCAGAGAACACCACTGAAAGGATCAAATTTGGTGACGTGAATGTTTGGTGGAATACCTTTCTATATTGTATGATGTTGTTTTGAAAACAGTATTTCTCTGATAAAAAAAGAGATAGCAGATGTCTCACAAATAAGATATTGCCTGACTCTTCTTATCTAAGAGAACTAATGTATTTGTTTGATAGGTGATTGAATCCTGTTCTTTGACATTCTGAGGAAGTTTGTTGACAAGAAATGTAGATAAATTGTCTTGTATGAGTTTAAATAAAGGAGAAGGAAAAAGTATTACAGTTGTTTCAATGGCTGGTAGAATACTGATAGATTTAATATGTCATAGTAATGTATACAGTGGTCAGAAAGTTTAACAAACTTGTGTAGTGTTCTTTGGAGCATAGTAAAGTTATGTGAGCTGGAAAGTTCCCCAATCTATTAACATGCTGAAATTTGACTTTCAAACACCAGAAAACAGAAGTGTGAGTAAGTAAAATGCTGAAACATTCAGAAACACCAAATGTTTTGGGCTTTGGGATGTGTGTGTGTGTGTGTGTGTGTGTGTGTGTGTGTGTGTGTGTGTGCGTGCGTGCGTGTGTGTGTGTGTGTGTGTGTGTGTGTGTGTGTGTGTGTGTGTGTGTGTGTGTGTGTGTGTGTGCGTGCGTGTGTGTGTGTGTATAATTGTTTATGGTTACAATTAAAGCACGGGTTAGGGAAGATGATAGATGTATTATGGATGTGTACTGTACTGTTTGTAGTCAAGATGAGTGTCTAGTTTAGTTGTAATGTTAAGGAGGGGGTGTTTTGCAATGAATGTAATGTGCAGGGTTAGAGTTAAGAGCAGGAATAGGGGTAGGGTTCGATTTAACACACATTAGTAAGACAGTGCAGGGGGTGAAGCTGCCAGTGCTGTCTTTACTCATCTTAGTCTAACCCTTCATATTACACTAAAACATCCTTTTTCCTAACAGTATCACTATGCAGACAGTGCCTCTTCATGATTTAGGGATTGGGGTAATTTCTTTGAACGTTTATTGCCTTTGGTCTATTGAGGTCAGTGTTTTTCATTCAGGAGGAAAGTTGCCATTGGTTTAGAGTCAGTCACTCAACCTACACAGAATGATTATTGGTAATGGGTCTTCACAGGCAAATACTAAACTATTACTGTACAGACCATTATAAGCCTAGACAATAACGAGAGTTCAGAATCAAACTCTGTACCTTCAAGGTAAAGACCTTAACCATTATGCCAACCCCATCCTCCCCACATATTAGGTTCATAGGTAAATACTATGCTATCAGTCTGCAGATTGTTACTGGCCTAGCCAATAACCAGAGGTCAGAATCAAACCCTGCACCTATGAGGTATAGACCTTAACCATTATCTCAACCCTATCTACCCCATATATTTGGTTCATAGGTAAATACTATCCTATCAGTCTGCATGCTATTACAGACCTAGCCAATAACAAGAGGTCAGAATCAAACCCTGTACCTATGAGGTATAGACCGTATCCATTATGCCAACTTCTCCTCACTCCGTATATTAGGCTCATAGGTAAATACTAGGCAGTTTTCAGACTATTACAAACCTAGGCAATATCTAGAGGTCAGAATCAAACCCTATATCTTGAATCTGTGAGGTCAAAACTGTAACCATTATGCCAACCCTCCAACCAATGCTTACACTACTGTTTTCTGTTTTAAGCAACTGGGATACAGGGGTCAAAAGTAAGACTATTATGTCATATTTAAATGATCTTTATAATAAAGTGAGAAGATCAGATCATATGTAAATGATCTTTATAAATGTCATTTCTTCTGCAGATATTTCTATATGTTAATTGAAACAGAGAATGGGATTATGGGATTGAGGTGGACACCAGGGTATTTATATGAATTTGTAGGAGTGTCAATATGTCTTTAAGTCTGACAGGTATTTCAAAAATCAGACTTCTTTTTTTTTCTAAGAATTTTAGAAATAGTGAGGTTACTCAGCCATATGCAAAGATTTTACCTCATTAAGTATAGGAGATTGTTTGCATATGGTATCAGTTTTAGTCTGTTAGGTCGCATAGTAGGTGGTTAATAGAGAGAAGAGGAAAAGCCCAGCAAATGAGTCCTGAGAGACCTGTTCTTCAATTAAGTCTAAGCAGGGACGGTATGATATATATAGGATGCAGCCTGAATTAAAAGGTTTTGGCACACTGGTAATGCATTACTGTGTAATATTAAAGATGCACAGGTGTTTAACCATTCTTAAACCAGTGTGCTAAAGCACTGTGTAAGGAAATTTGAATATTTCTGATGATGATGTCTTAATAAAAAGAAGTTCACAAATGTTTGTGCATGTGCTTCTACATTTTGACAGGGTATTTTGGCTTATGTCCTACATGCATCTGCTACAGGATTTTGTTCATATGTTCATAGGTATGTACTAGGCTAATGGCCCTGGAGCCTTTACAAGCCTAGCCCATAGGATTACCCTGGACTTTTTTCTTATTTCTACCTTACCTTATCTTGTATCTAACCCCAGAGTAAGTGTTACAATGTTTGAGGAAGATGGGCTCAAGGTCTCATAGGAAACAATTTCAAAGGCCTATTACAATCTGTCTTGACTAAAAAATCTGATTATAAAATGGTGGGTCAACTTGTATTTTCAAATTCTTTTAGTTGTGGAAATTTTAATGCTTGCTGAAAAATTATTCCATGCCCTTGCCAACCTAACCTGGAAGAAGTGATCCTTAAAACCATCAGAGCAATATGTCTATGATATCCTCAATTTATCATTTATTGTTTCAGCATCATGCTCAACAAATTAGGAGTCTAAGTGAGTCATACATAAAGCATGCATAAGCTCAGATAAGCTTTCCTGTGAAGAGCCTATAAAAATGAAGCCTTTCACTGTATGGCAACATTATCTTTGAGGAAATTTCTCTGTCTAGGAAAACTTCTGCATTCCCTCCTGTTGCTTAGCTATTGTACCATATACATACACAAACTGGATTAATACTCAATTTTCATTTTACCATGGATGTGTGACAAAACTGCATTTATCTCTAGATGTTAAAGCCCATAGAATTGATAGTGTATTGCAATATCACCCTTAAGTATAAGACTGCATTACTGCCAAAGTTCCATTTGTGATCCACCGTTACTCTCATGTCCTTACTTTCAGTATGAGCTGTTAGTATGTCACAATGGCACACATATTGGAGGGGTCCAGATGTAAAATATGACACTTTTTTTCTGGTAAATTTAATATTGTTACTATCAGAACAGCTATAGAATTGATCATGAAACTCATGCAAGTAGCTAGTTTTGTTGGCATAGGTGGATAATGTCCAGACTATAACTAGGCTTGATTAGCGGAACCGGCTCCTGTTGGAGCTGGCAAGTGGACTAGAGGAGAAATGTGGCATTGCCATTTCACCTCTCTTTAGTGGAAGGGTATGGGCACACATGCCCTTGAGACACAGTCCCATATCCCTAATGGACACCTGAGACTACACAAGGGTACAGGATCCTAGGGAGGGTATGGCAGTTTTTAACTATTACCTTATTTGTAGAAATGAATGACATCATACTTCTCAACCTTTAAGAACAAGAAATCTGGGCAAAGCCATAAATAAAAGTGGAACAAAGGCCCAAAAATAGGGGCATTTTTTAAATATTGCTCTTATAAACTTAGAAAGTTGATAAAATAACAGGTTTTGCATTAGTGTGAATTTGCTAAAGGATATGAAGTCTGAAACCTAAATGTATTTCATTATTTTCAAACTTCAATCTTTAATTATTTAACATTAATTTGCCAGCAAACCACAATTTTATGAAAAACAGACAAAAATATGAGGCCAAAATCTTGACATTCTGTGAAAATCTGTACAATTGAGAGCTATGAATGATATATGCTTATTGACACCCTTTACATTCCAAACCCTGAAGCATGTTGCTGTACATGCACTGTGGGATTAGGGCAAAAACAAGACCCTTCATCACTGATTAAATGATGACTCCTCTCACTTATGTGTCAACTTCTGGTGAAGTGGGAAATAAATGGATCAACTAGCTGAAAGGGAGACTGGTGGGCAGCAGGCATCAGTCATGACAAAGCCACGAAAAAGGTACTGCCATAGGTGCTGCTGATCCTTTATTGAAGAGATAAAAGCAGGAAGTGTAGTATTATTAGAAAAAGTGTCTAGTCAGACTGCTTCAGGCTTCAGAATAGTAGCCAGAAAATACTGAACCAAAGTGGCCCAAGCACTGAACCTGTTACATGACCTTTCTAACTGTATAACATATTGAAATACTGTTTTTAAACCTAACACCAAACTGATGATTCATTATATTTTACAATATATTACCCACTGCCCCAAGCCATTACTGTTAAATGGGGTATTACATCAAATGCCTTGGTAAAGCTTAATAAGGAACAATCTACAGGTATGTTAGCATCCAGGCCATCTCTCACAAGTGTGCAAAAACTATGTTACTGATGTAAGATCTTCCATGACTGAAACCATGATTACTAGTGTCCATTATGTGACAAAAAAGTTTCTAAGGAAAGAGTATATTTGTGCATCAAGTAATGAAAATATTATAGTATTTAGTTTCTGACTGCTTCTGAACATAATCAAATACTTATCTTAAGCTGTGCTGATACATTCCCAAAGGATGAAATGTGTATGTAAGTAGCTGAGTTGGGCTTGCCGACAGGAGTGCATTAAAAGACTTGTATGTCACAATGCATTCCAGTGTGCTGAATCCTCTCATTCAGGAGAAACTGCATATTATCCATGATTAAAGGTAAGCCTTGTTCATTAGGTTCTACGTGCATCTCCAGTGGCCTGTATGCTTTCTTTAATTCACTAAAAGACCCTGGGAAAATGTATGCAACAGGTCTTTGGTTGAATTCCTTTACTTATTTTATCATCTACCAAATTCCCTTGACTCTAAACTTTCATTTGAGCTGTCTACTCTCTTGTGATCTTTTTTTCTCCTGCTGTTTGTTTGGTTTTGCGAAAAGGGATGTATATTTCTCAGATTGAATAAACCTTACCTATAAAGTTTCCATCCAAGGTTTAGATTCTCATAAAAAAAGGTTTTCCACTTCATTTACAACTCTGTCATATAAAAAACACCATATCATCCCAAATAAGTCTAGATAGTTGCTTTACCTTTCTTTCTCTATCACTATCAGCACTTTCCTACTATCTCTGTAACCAGCCTGATAAATGGGAGTTTGAGAAAATGTAGCAATTGTCTCATCTTTTTTTGACAGTCACCTAATTCTTAAACAATCTTATACAGTATGTTAGAGATGCAAATACCAAAGATATTGTCAGTAACTCCCAACACAATACCTGATACACACATGCACGCATGCGCATACACACACACACACACACACACACACACACACACACACACACACACACACACACTATAGGGATAACACATAGACCTACGTATGTTGAAGCTCTTAAAAGTAATGTATGCAATCCAAAACCTCAAAGGCCTCTCAGACACAGTAATTGCAATAAAACCCCTCACCAACCTCAAAAACTCACTATTGACGCAACACCCACCATTCAGCCTCAACTCATAGCATCTCTGACTCTAAATCCATAAGGCAGATGACTATTCAAACCAGCATTCTGGTCACATTAGACTTCATTGTGAGGCACACTGATATCCCATTCAGTGTCTGAGCAAGGAGAAGGTTACTGTCAGTTGCCTCTCAAGGGAAAGGACCCTTCTGATCACAAACACACTCTGCTCATTGAACCACAAGTACCAGTAGACTCAGACATAGTCCAGGTAGATGATGAAACCTTTGGACTATGTGTCCCAGGCTATTATGAACCTGACACTGACCAGTATTCTACCTTCACCTATAAAATAATGCCACAGTATGAACAGAAGGCAATTGGCCTTAATAATTTTCTTAGTTTATTGTGTCATTTGAAGGCTGCAAAATATCGACCAATCTGAGATAATATGGTTCATAGGCCACATTGCTTTGCCAAGGATGGCCTGTATCTCTTCCCGCTAGGATTTCCAATATTGGCTAAAAGCTTAACCACCTCTATGGTGCCTTTTTAGGCATTACCAAGCTGATACACCATCTTCTTCTTTCAGCTTTTCCCAGTTAGGGGTCACCACAGTGGATCACCTGTCCGCTCATGATTGGCAGTGGAGTTTTAAGGTGTTGTGTTGCCAGCCCGGTGCCCAACCTTCCACAGAAGGTACACACATACATGCACTCACACCTAGGGCCAATTTAGAGTGTCCAATCCACCTACAGCATGTCTTTGGGATGTGGGAGGAAACTGGAGCACCCAGAGGAAACCCACATGTCCACAGGGAGGACATGCAGACTCTGCACAGAAGGCACCCCAGCCGAGGATCTTACCGGAGAACCTCTTGCTGTGAGGCAGCAATGCTAACCGCTGCACCCCCACCAAGCTGATATACCATCCAACATAGCAAAACCAGCCCAAGAAAATCTAAAGGTTTTACTGCTCAATACCTGAAATCTAAACAAGAAATTCCATTCCCTCTCAGCTCTCCTCACTTTGGAGAATGTAGATGTCTGCACAGGTACTGGGACATGGCTTAGCGCCACCAAGAACATTCTGGCAGTGCTAAGCTATAATGCTTTCCACACATTCAGATCTGTTATGGCACAGGATTGGACAAAAAATGGACATGTCTCAATTTATATCAAAAACAAGTGCAGCTCAAGGCTGATCAAACACTCTTGACTTTTCCACATCCAAACTACCTTTTGCAAAGTTGCATACAATATCTTTGCAAGCTACAGGTCCTTCTCTATGACCTAGGAACACTATAACACATAAATACATTTGCCGGAAACATTACATATTCAACTCAACTTAATATTTTTTATTTATTTATTTTATCTTACATTTGTTAACCGGGATAGTCCAACTGGATAGAGGTCCATTTTCAGCAGAGGCCTGGGAGAAAAGCTCCACAGTTTATTAACCATAATTAAAAGCAGAGGGATAAACAAGCAAGTATAGAACAAATGAACAAGTGAGATATTAAAGAAGGCAAAAAAGGCATATTCATGGATGAAGTTAACTACCCAACTATAAACTGGGAATCATTCACAGCCCCTAGCATTCAGTCCCAGAGATTCCTGGACTTTTTAAACACAAATACCCTGGACCAGATAGTCCATACCTCCCACTGGGAGTGATAACATCCAAGACCTAGTCCCAACATGGGGAAATGTTACACACACCCCAACCCCGAGTGTATTGTCATCATTAGTCACATCAGACTATGAAGCTGTCTTCTTTTAAATAAAAAAAAATAAATAAAAATAAAACCTGAGGCACCAGGAAACCTGGAAACTTTTAGAAATTATTCCAAGGCAAACTTTCTATTTCCTAACCTCCCTCAAATGCATGGAACACCACTGCATTTACTGAGTCAGTCACAAGAACCCTCTACAGTCATATATATAGCTGTATAGAGGTTGAGTTACATACCCAGTATAAGTTTATGACAATCTCAAAAACAAGCCACCCAAGTAGAATCACAAAATAAGTAGATCGTATTAGAAAAGGAAGAAAATCCTGACCGGAAATAGGAAGTATGATTCACAAAACCGAAGACCAGCTAACACAATAACAAAAACACTATAAGCCAAGCTGTAAGATCGCTCTGCTATAATCACAGTACATCTGGTACCACAGCTGATCCTGATATGGTGAACAGCTGAGGTACCAGATGTACTGTGATTAAAGCAGAGTGTTCTTACAGCTTGGCTTATAGTGTTTTTGTTATTGTGTCAAAAATAGGAAGTGCAAAGTACAATGTTCAGCAAAGTAAGAACTCCATCATTAAACTAAATAAACAATTTCAGAGACTAATTAAGACAATCAAAGCCAAATATGAGGTAAAAGTAGCATCTCAGGCTAAGGACAACCACAAGATATTCTCCAGTTATGTCCAAAACCTCAAAGGCAATACACAGCAATGTGCTGAACTAATTGTAAATGGAGCCGCCTACAGTATACTGAGCCAGAGGACATGCCAAACGGTATACTGAGCCAAAGGACATGCCAAACATACTGGTCAATAAATGCAGCTCCAGTTTTGCCCTGCTTTCTCCCTCAGACACTTCTCTAGAAATGCCCTCATCCATAGCTCCCCCAAATATCACCAAGGAAAATATCATCAATGCACTCTCCAAGGCACACACCCAAAAAAAATATGCATTGATGGGACCTGATAATATCCTAGGATGCCTTCTTAAAAGCATGTAACCTGACCTTTTGCAGCCTTTAAAGGAGCTATTCAATCATTGCTTCCAAACAGGCTTCATCCCAAGTGAATGGAAGACTGCTATCATTAACTCACTATACAAGTGTGGACCATACACAGACCCAGGAAACTACTGACCCATATGCCTGGCTCATATGCAGGGCAATGAAAAGAACTATTATGGACATGATTAATGATGGCACAGGAAACCACCAGACTTTGGATCCATGTCAGTTAGGTTTCATCAAGGGAAGGTCATGCCTACTGAACCTGGTGGAGACTTCTCTGAGAAGGTCAGCAAAGCAATGGATCAGGGCTAAACAATGCATACTGCCTAACTCAACCTGACCAAAGCATTCAACACAGTTCCCTACTTGGACATTGTAGACAAGTTCATTGAATTAGCTATAAATACCTGCATCACCAGCTGGATAGCCAACTGGCTCACAGATAGGAGCCAAGAAGATAATATAGGGGAGTCTACCTCAACTAAATGGTCAGTCACTTGCAGAGCCTCTCAGGGCTCAGTGCTGGAGCCAATCCTCTTTGGCATCTACTTCTTTGCAGCCAAGGCTAACTTTAAATCCTCTTGCTAATCAAATTCAGAGATGATTGCAAATTAGGTGTAGTCAATGAATCCTCTCTCCCAACTCACAAACTTCATCTAAGAGGGCCTAACAGATTGACACAGACTAATAATTGGTGCCGAAGTCAAGATCTTAAACTTAATGCTAAGAAGTGCATAATATCCTTCAGTAAGATGGCAATCTCTGCAAATTTCTTCATCGAGAATACACCGCTAAGAGTAGACTAAGTATTCCAGGATTTTGGAACTTATGTAGACCGCAGCTTGGCCTGTGACCATCTACTGTCTACAGTAGGAAGAAAATCATTTCATGCTGCACAACTTATAAGCAACATTTTGATATCCAGTTTGCATTGTTCCACAAGACCAAGCATTGAGTATAATGTACCCTACAGCATGTTTAGAGTTTCTGTGATTTAAAAAGCTTGTTTCAGCTACATATTGTACGTATTTTACTGCCTGCACTTTAACAAAGTTGTTTTTGTGTTTAAATTACCTGTTTAACTGTTGTAGGCTACACACTCAAGTGTGATAGCAATTTCTGTGCATTTCAAGTGTTTTTCTTTTTATTGTATCTGCTTTATTTTCTGAAAAAAAAAACAAAATAACAGAAATATACTTGTTTTCCTGCCTTTCTAAGCTAGTATTGTCCAGTTTTCAGGTTAGTGCTGAATTCAGGGCTGTGTTACAAGTTTCTGTGTTTGCCCATACCTTACTTGGATAGAAGGAAGTTTCTCTGTTCATCTGTGAGAGAGGGGAGCTTTGAGCAGCCTATCTGTCCCTGGAGGAGTGGTTTCAGCCCAGAAATTAGTAGTTTATTGGCCATTTTGGGCTAATTTCTATCCCTTTCATTTCCCTGCTAAAAACTCACATTTGCAGGGTTTTTCTGCTAGCTCAGCAAGCTCCTGTCTCATGCCCTGCAGAGTTCCACAGCAGCAGAGAGACAAAAGAGAAAATTTGGAGTGATTAAGTATCATTTTCCTGAATTTTCTTGCTGCCTTTAGCTAATTCCACCTAAAATGCCAATTTTTTTAAAGTTTCTGTGATTTAAAAAGCATGTCTCAGCTACATATTGTACTTATGTTACTGCCTGCACTTTAACAAAGTCATTTTTTGTGTTTAAATTACCTGTTTAACTCTTGTAGGCTACACACTCAAGTGTGACAGCCATTTCTGTGCATTTAAAGTGTTTTTTGATTGTATCTGCTTTATTTTCTGAAAAAAACAAAAACACAAAAAAAAAATACTTGTTTTCCCGCCTTTCTAAGCTAGTATAATCTAGTTTTCAGGTTAGTGCTGAATTCAGGGCTGTGTTACAAGTTTCCGTGTTTGCCCATACCTTACTTGGATAGAAGGAAGTTTCTCTGTTCACCTGTGAGAGAGGGGAGCTTTGAGCAGCCTATCTGTCCCTGGAGGAGTGGTTTCAGCCCAGAAATTAGTAGGTTATTGGCCATTTTGGGCTAATTTCTATTTCTTTCATTTCCCTGCTATAAAAACCGCATTAGCTCGGTTTTGCGCACCGGGCAGTGCCGGTTAGCTAGGGTATAACTATTCCTGGCTTCACAAAGTCTACTCTTCAATTTTTCCCCTTGGAACTAGACAAACTTTCAAGTTAAGCACTCAAACCATTCACTTCACAGCCCGGCACTTGCTCAAAACTCATAGTAAGCACTAATAAACCTTAGCACTAGACCCCCCTCCATACTGTAGAGAAGACAAGGCTCTCTATTCGACCTTGCCATCCAATCAGTAAAACAAACCAGGAACCGTATACAACCAATACACCAGTAGGAAGGGAAGGCACACAATCGTAGTTAAGGTTGCTGATAGCTATATATTCCACAATGAATCCAATGTATCTTAAAAATATGAATAATCCAAGGTCAATGATACGCTCCAAATTGTAGTTTATTGTAGACAAACAATACACAACTTGCGTCGACCCAGGTTTTGTCCGTCTCCACGGACTTCTTCAGAACACAAGTTACAACTCAGAAACATGCCGCTTAAATACACATGATTGTATGATTGATTAGTTAATGAATCAATTAAACAACTGATTGTAATGATATATATTTTGTACACTTTTATGTATGCTAATGTGTGAATAGTATGCATTGCAATATATTCAACAAATATATTTGTAAAAAATATATATATGTGTATAAATAATTTATATATAACATGTAAACATTAATTTGTATATAATATATTATATAAAATTGTGTATGTATTAAAAAGCGTTCTAGGGCTTCATAACCAAAATTTATATACCTTTTGTTAATTATATTTTGTCCACATAAACATTAAATTAATAGATGTATATTGTATCACGTATTATATGGATGTATAAATGAATAAATAAATAAATATACCCCTAAATACCCATAACTACTGAAAAAATTGTTATAAAGTTCTTTTATTATGAAATAAATTATTCATTGAACCTATACATCATTAAAAACTAGTTATATGTATATAAATGTTGTGTCAAATAAAATACATATGTGAAAATGTCTGTGTATATACATTAAAAAATGGTTAAAAATATGATTATTTTTAATTATTTTTAAAAAGTATACATATGTATGTGTAGAAAGTGTATACATTAAGAACATTATGCATACAATGTAACACTACTTCCCTTTTATATTACATAACCTTAAAATGGGTTTTATACTAATATATTCATTAAGCCCAGGATGCTGGTGAGCATTCAATAAAATCTGCGTCCTTAGTTCTAACATATCCAAATTGTATTTAGTAATCTTACCCTGTGGGTCATTCGTTAAATGTGACACTCCAAAAAACTTAAATTGATGATTTGTGTGTTGTACTATATGCCTGGTTAATGCGTTGGTAAACTTAATGTTTTTAATATCTGACAGATGTTCCCTTATTCGATTCCTCAAATGTCTACTAGTTTTCCCAACATAAAAGGCGTCACACTGTTGACAAACTGCGATATATATAACATTAATAGTATAACAATTAATATGTTCATGAATCCTAATAGTGTGTCTATTAACTGTTATGGTTGTACCGGTGTTTATCATGTGTGTGCAAGTGGAACACCTGCCACATTTAAAGTTACCCAACGGTTTGTTGGATTGACTAGCTACACAAAAATTTGTACTTTCAAACATTCCCTTAAAAGACATATCCTTTCTATAAATATATGTGATATTCCCATTAAAAAAGATCCCCAAGGTGTTATCCAACTTAATTAAATTCCAATTCTTCTTAATTATGGTTTTAATAATGTGGGATATATCATTAAATGTAGTAATAAACAAGGGTATTGTGTTGGAATTGTAGCGTCTATTATTATTAATGTGAATATTAATACCATCTACAGATATACATTGATTACCATTCAATATGGCTTTGTAAACTCCATTTTGCCTTTTGTTTTTCGCCTCTTCAGAAATGTTTGCACAAAAAACTTCAGGATAACCCCTATTTAAAAATAAGGATATAATGAATCGTATTTCATTTTCAAAGTCCACCTCATCACTGACCATTCTGGAAGCCCTCACCATTTGACCTTTAATCACCGCCTTTTTCTGGTGGTCGGGGTGCCAGCTGTCAAAGTGTAAATAAGAATTAGAAAAGGTGGACTTTCTGTAGATGTTGGACCTCAACACGTTTTTAACTTTGTCATGTGTTAACTTTATATCCAAGTAGGTAATACTTTCCTTGCTTGTTTCATGTGTAAACCTCAAAAACCAAACATTACTATTCATGTATTCCAAAAAAGCATTTAATTCCGATTGTTCTCCATTCCAAATGATGAACAAATCGTCCAAAAAACGACCATAAAACTTGATGTGTGTATAGAATTGAGTATTAAACAAATAATTGAGCTCCCAATAGGTCATTATGAAGTTAGCAAACATGGGGGCACATGCTGCCCCCATGGCTACTCCACTCTTTTGTCTATAATAAGCTCCTTCAAAATATAAGAAATTGTTTTTCAAAACAGTTTCCATTAATTTCGTTAAAACATTAATTTTGTTTTGGTCATATAAATTAGTGTAAAACAACTGCTCTTCCAACCACTCAAGACCCTTATCATGGGGTATAACCATAAAAAGATTACATACATCCATTGTGACAAATGTGTCCCCTAAATTAAATTCAGTGGTACTAATTTTTCCCAAGAAATCCCAAGAATCCTTAAAAATATATGGGAAGGTGTCTATTCCCGGTTTTAGATGATAATCCAAATATTGACTAATAAAATGGGTTTTACTGCGCTTACCATCTACTATAGGTCTAATTTGTAGGTGGTCCAACCCTTTGTGAATTTTTGGGATACCAAAAATTCCACTAATAACAGGATATTCATTTTGTAAAAAACGCCATTCAAATTCATCCAATTCACCCTGATACAACATGTCATTAAGTAATATATCAATTTTTTTAAAAGCTATGTTAATTTCATTTCTACTAATCTCCACATATGCATCTCCCAATAACATAGCATTCATATATGAAATGTAATCCTGATGGTCCACTATGACCACTCCACTACCCTTATCCGGTTTCATTATTCTGATATTTTTAATGGACATGATGCTTTTAAGTATAGATTTCTCCTTATTAGTCATATTCTTATGAAGATTAGTATTGTATTTATTAAAAACATCCATAATGTCATTCTCAGTGACTTTTTCAAATAGAGCCACTTTCTCATT
Source organism: Protopterus annectens (assembly GCF_019279795.1). Taxonomy (NCBI): domain Eukaryota; kingdom Metazoa; phylum Chordata; order Ceratodontiformes; family Protopteridae; genus Protopterus; species Protopterus annectens. The sequence continues at coordinate 1,819,217,813 of NC_056741.1, read as the reverse complement.
CATAGTTGGATTGTATGTACTCGGTATAGATAATTTCCTCTCTTCTGTATTAATGTCACAAGGATTGTTTTGAAATAATGTTTTTAAATTTAATTTACGCATGAAAAGTTTTAGATCCACAATAGTATTTACTAGATTCCCTTTTCTACATGGTAGAAAACTAAAACCCTTGGAAAATAAATTAACACAGTCTCTATCAAAAACATTGTGGGTGTAGTTATATAACATGAAATCCTTTTGATCATTTACTACAACAGTAGGTTTGACAAATAAATGGCAGTCATTTTTCTTTTCTGTGGAAATAGCATTGAAAACTGCATACACATTGGAATTGTCAAAAAAATGCTGATTCACTTCAGATGTCATAAGTAAATCTTTGCCATTAACACTCACAACTGTATCATTAAATACGCCACTAAAATCTTGTGTTTGGCCGTCATAAACGTGTGTGGTCAAGTCACTTATTGAATCACTACTGTCCATGTTTTCCATCCTTGTCACTAAGTCATACTCTTCCATGGACGTCCGGTGTATATCCATATCACCGGATGCTTGAGATCCACCTGTTGTAGCTATAGTATAATCATTACAGTAAAGGTTACATTCATTGGAACTGTCTAAGAGGCTGTCTTTTGAAATGCATACATTACCGAATCTAACGTTCGTGTTTGTATATGTAAAATTGTTACCTGGTGGTTTTGTAACAGTCCGGTTACCCAGTACCTCATGGAGTGGGACGCCATCGGCTACTTGCGCGTCCTCCACGCGTTTTTTTGAAAATTAACCTTCTTGTTGTTTTCAAAGTCCTGCCTTGGACGCGCACCTGTTCGTTCATAATCATTTTCCTCTTCATGAATGTTTTGTCCCCTTAACCGTTTGGATCTCCTCGGCCCTTCTCCATCAACGGGACTTCCATAATCATGTTGCCTGTAATCCTCAGTTGGCAAAGGGGAAATGATGTCATCAAGTTCATCTAGGCGGCCTCTTCCGTTATCCGTTCTGTCATTCCCATGGTTACGGATTATGCATTTAGATTTTGGATATACATACCCCGTTTCATATATTTTGACATCCCTCCGAATTTTGTTGTTCTTTTTTTCATATATAATATCACAGCTATGTTCCACATCTTTAATAATGTTTATGTAGTTAGTGTAGTATTGTTCAAACAGTAAATCTTGACTGATATTACTGTTTAGTGTCTCTAGTTCAGCCAATAATGATTCTATTTTTTTGTTGTTGTAGTTAATCATTATCTCCATCAAGGCTAAACCTGTTTTATTAAATAATTCATGTAGTTCCATCAACATGTCAGGGTCACCTTCGCAACCGTTTGGATACCTCCACAGCCTGAGCCTTTGGAAACTAGTCCCAATTCGATATTCCTTCGTAGATACCCATTCTCCATTTGTTTACGTTTTAATTTAAACAGTTTTGTCTCAAAGGATTTCAGCATTTCTTTCATATTAACTTTCACCCTAGTAACACTTGATTCGACAGGAGTTTTCTCAAAATTAAATGAATAATGATGTTGTTTCCATAATTCACTGTTAAAAAGCTCGTGAGTGTCTTTGGACCGAGCTGTATTCATAATATTGGCATTACCGGAAACATTAGAACCAGAATTGGCGGGGGTGTAATTTGAGTTAGCGGCAAACCCAAACTCCACGTGGATTCCATACTTTGAGTTGCTGATAACATAAGCTTACTGATGAGCATAGTATGTAGCTTAAGTTGTTCGTTCATTTCTTTCAGCAAAACACCCACATTGACGGCGCCACCTTCTTCTTCCATAATTTGCACCACAAACCAGGAACCATATACAACCAATACACCAGTAGGAAGGGAAGGCACACAATCGTAGTTAAGGTTGCTGATAGCTATATATTCCACAATGAATCCAATGTATCTTAAAAATATGAATAATCCAAGGTCAATGATACGCTCCAAATTGTAGTTTATTGTAGACAAATAATACACAACTTGCGTCGACCCAGGTTTCGTCCGTCTCCACGGACTTCTTCAGAACACAAGTTACAACTCAGAAACATGCCGCATTAATACACATGATTGTACGATTGATTAGTTAATGAATCAATTAAACAACTGATTGTAATGATATATATTTTGTACACTTTTATGTATGCTAATGTGTGAATAGTATGCATTGCAATATATTCAACAAATACATTTGTAAAAAAAATATATATGTGTATAAATAATTTATATATAACATGTAAACATTAATTTGTATATAATATATTATATAAAATTGTGTATGTATTAAAAAGCATCCTAGGGCTTCATAACCAAAATTTATATACCTTTTGTTAATTATATTTTGTCCACATAAACATTAAATTAATAGATGTATATTTTATCACGTATTATATGGATGTATAAATGAATAAATAAATAAATAAATGAATATACCCCTAAATACCCATAACTACTGAAAAAAATGTTTTAAAGTTCTTTTATTATGAAATAAATTATTCATTGAACCTATACATCATTAAAAACTAGTTATATGTATATAAATGTTGTGTCAAATAAAACCCATATGTGAAAATGTCTGTGTATATACATTAAAAAATGGTTAAAAATATGATTATTTTTAATTATTTTTAAAAAGTATACATATGTGTGTGTAGAAAGTGTATACGTTAAGAACATTATGCATACAATGTAACACTACTTCCCTTTTATATTACATAACCTTAAAATGGGTTTTATACTAATATATTCATTAAGCCCAGGATGCTGGTGAGCATTCAATAAAATCTGCGTCCTTAGTTCTAACATATCCAAATTGTATTTAGTAATCTTACCCTGTGGGTCATTCGTTAAATGTGACACTCCAAAAAACTTAAATTGATGATTTGTGTGTTGTACTACATGCCTGGTTAATGCGTTGGTAAGCTTAATGTTTTTAATATCTGACAGATGTTCCTTTATTCGATTCCTCAAATGTCTACTAGTTTTCCCAACATAAAAGGCGTCACACTGTTGACAAACTGCGATATATATAACATTAATAGTATAACAATTAATATGTTCATGAATCCTAATAGTGTGTCTATTAACTGTTATGGTTGTACCGGTATTTATCATGTGTGTGCAAGTGGAACACCTGCCACATTTAAAGTTACCCAATGGTTTGTTGGATTGACTAGCTACACAAAAATGTGTACTTTCAAACATTCCCTTAAAAGACATATCCTTTCTATAAATATATGTGATGTTCCCATTAAAAAAGTTCCCCAAGGTGTTATCCAACTTAATTAAATTCCAATTCTTCTTAATTATGGTTTTAATAATGTGGGATATATCATTAAATGTAGTAATAAACAAGGGTATTGTGTTGGAATTGTGGCGTCTATTATTATTAATGTGAATATTAATACCATCTACTGCTATACATTGATTACCATTCAATATGGCTTTGTAAACTCCATTTTGCCTTTTGTTTTTCACCTCTTCAGAAATGTTTGTGCAAAAAACTTCAGGATAACCCCTATTTAAAAATAAGGATATAATGAATCGTATTTCATTTTCAAAGTCCACCTCATCACTGACCATTCTGGCAGCCCTCACCATTTGACCTTTAACCACCGCCTTTTTCTGGTGGTCGGGGTGCCAGCTGTCAAAGTGTAAATAAGAATTAGAAAAGGTGGACTTTCTGTAGATGTTGGACCTCAACACGTTTTTAACTTTGTCATGTGTTAACTTTATATCCAAGTAGGTAATACTTTCCTTGCTTGTTTCATGTGTAAACCTCAAAAACCAAACATTACTATTCATTTATTCCAAAAAAGCATTTAATTCCGATTGTTCTCCATTCCAAATGATGAACAAATCGTCCAAAAAACGACCATAAAATTTGATGTGTGTATAGAATTGAGTATTAAACAAATAATTGAGCTCCCAATAGGTCATTATGAAGTTAGCAAACATGGGGGCACATGCTGCCCCCATGGCTACTCCACTCTTTTGTCTATAATAAGCTCCTTCAAAATATAAGAAATTGTTTTTCAAAACAGTTTCCATTAATTTCGTTAAAACATTAATTTTGTTTTGGTCATATAAATTAGTGTAAAACAACTGCTCTACCAACCACTCAAGACCCTTGTCATGGGGTATAACCGTAAAAAGATTACATACATCCATTGTGACAAATGTGTCCCCCAAATTAAATTCAATGGTACTAATTTTTACCAAGAAATCCCAAGAATCCTTAAAAATATATGGGAAGGTGTCTATTCCCGGTTTTAGATGGTAATCCAAATATTGACTAATAAAATGGGTTTTACTGCGCTTACCATCTACTATAGGTCTAAATTGTAGGTGGTCCAACCCTTTGTGAATTTTTGGGATACCAAAAATTCCACTAATAACAGGATATTCATTTTGTAAAAAACGCCATTCGAATTCATCCAATTCACCCTGATACAACATGTCATTAAGTAATATATCAATTTTTTTAAAAGCTATGTTAATTTCATTTCTACTAATCTCCACATATGCATCTCCCAATAACATAGCATTCATATATGAAATGTAATCCTGATGGTCCACTATGACCACTCCACTACCCTTATCCGGTTTCATTATTCTGATATTTTTAATGGACATGATGCTTTTAAGTATAGATTCCTCCTTATTAGTCATATTCTTATGAAAATTAGTATTGTATTTATTAAAAACATCCCTAATGTCATTCTCAGTGACTTTTTCAAATAGAGCCACTTTCTCATTCATAGGTGGATTGTATGTACTCGGTTTAGATAATTTCCTCTCTTCTGTATTAATGTCACAAGGATTGTTTTGAAATAATATTTTTAAATTTAATTTACGCATGAAAAGTTTTAGATCCACAATAGTATTTACTAGATTCCCTTTTCTACATGGTACAAAACTAAAACCCTTGGAAAATAAATTAACACAGTCTCTATCAAAAACATTGTGGGTGTAGTTATATAACATGAAATCCTTTTGATCATTTACTACAACAGTAGGTTTGACAAATAAATGGCAGTCATTTTTCTTTTCTGTGGAAATAGCATTGAAAACTTCATACACATTGGAATTGTCAAAAAAAATGCTGATTCACTTCAGATGTCATAAGTAAATCTTTGCCATTAACACTCACAACTGTATCATTAAATACGCCACTAAAATCTTGTGTTTGGCCGTCATAAACGTGTGTGGTCAAGTCACTTATTGAATCACTACTGTCCATGTTTTCTATCCTTGTCACTAAGACATACTCTTCCATGGACGTCCGGTGTATATCCATATCACCGGATGCTTGAGATCCACCTGTTGTAGCTATAGTATAATCATTACAGTAAAGGTTACATTCATTGGAACTGTCTAAGAGGCTGTCTTTTGAAATGGATACATTACCGAATCTAACGTTCGTGTTTGTATATGTAAAATTGTTACCTGGTGGTTTTGTAACAGTCCGGTTACCCAGTACCTCGTGGAGTGGGACGCCATCGGCTACTTGCACGTCCTCCACGCATTTTTTTGAAAATTAACCTTCTTGTTGTTTTCAAAGTCCCGCCTTGGACGCGCACCTGTTCGTTCATAATCATTTTCCTCTTCGTGAATGTTTTGTCCCCTTAACCGTTTGGATCTCCTCGGCCCTTCTCCATCAACGGGGCTTCCATAATCATGTTGCCTGTAATCCTCAGTTGGCAAAGGGGAAATGATGTCATCAAGTTCATCTAGGCGGCCTCTTCCGTTATCCGTCCTGTCATTCCCATGGTTACGGATTATGCATTTAGATTTTGGATATACATACCCTGTTTCATATATTTTGACATCCCTCCGAATTTTGTTGTTCTTTTTTTTCATATATAATATCACAGCTATGTTCCACATCTTTAATAATGTTTACGTAGTTAGTGTAGTATTGTTCAAACAGTAAATCTTGACTGATATTACTGTTTAGTGTCTCTAGTTCAGCCAATAATGATTCTATTTTTTTGTTGTTGTAGTTAATCATTATCTCCATCAAGGCTAAACCTGTTTTATTAAATAATTCATGTAGTTCCTTCAACATGTCAGGGTCACCTTCGCAACCGTTTGGATACCTCCACAGCCCGAGTCCTTTGGGAACTAGTCCCAATTCGATATTCCTTCATAGGTACCCATTCTCCATTTGTGTACGTTTTAATTTAAACAGTTTTGTCTCAAAGGATTTCAACATTTCTTTCATATTAACTTTCACCCTAGTAACACTTGATTCGACAGGAGTTTTCTCAAAATTAAATGAATAATGATGTTGTTTCCATAATTCACTGTTAAAAAGCTCGTGAGTGTCTTTGGACCGAGCTGTATTCATAATATTGGCATTACCGGAAACATTAGAACCAGAATGTACCGGCGGGGGTGTAATTTGAGTTAGCGGCAAACCCAAACTCCCCGTGGATTCCATACTTTGAGTTGCTGATAACATAAGCTTACTGATGAGCATAGTATGTAGCTTAAGTTGTTCATTCATTTCTTTCAGCAAAACACCCACATCGACGGCGCCACCTTCTTCTTCCATAATTTGCACCACAAACCAGGAACCATATACAACCAATACACCAGTAGGAAGGGAAGGCACACAATTGTAGTTAAGGTTGCTGATAGCTAAATATTCCACAATGAATCCAATGTATCTTAAAAATATGAATAATCCAAGGTCAATGATACGCTCCAAATTGTAGTTTATTGTAGACAAACAATACACAACTTGCGTCGACCCAGGTTTTGTCCGTCTCCACGGACTTCTTCAGAACACGAGTTACAACTCAGAAACATGCCGCTTAAATACACACGATTGTATGATTGATTAGTTAATGAATCAATTAAACTGATTGTAATGATATATATTTTGTACACTTTTATGTATGCTAATGTGTGAATAGTATGCATCGCAATATATTCAACAAATACATTTGTAAAAAATATATATATGTGTATAAATAATTTATATATAACATGTAAACATTAATTTGTATATAATATATTATATAAAATTGTGTATGTATTAAAAAGCGTCCTAGCACTTCATAACCAAAATTTATATACCATTTGTAAACGGGGTATGTATATCCAAAATCTAAATGCATAATCCGTAACCATGGGAATGACAGGACGGATAACGGAAGAGGCCGCCTAGATGAACTTGATGACATCATTTCCCCTTTGCCAACTGAGGATTACAGGCAACATGATTATGGAAGCCCTGTTGATGGAGAAGGGCCGAGGAGATCCAAACAGTTAAGGGGACAAAACATTCACGAAGAGGAAAATGATTATGAACGAACAGGTGCGCGTCCAAGGCGGGACTTTGAAAACAACAAGAAGGTTAATTTTCAAAAAAACGCGTGGAGGACGCGCAAGTAGCCGATGGCGTCCCACTCCACGAGGTACTGGGTAACTGGACTGTTACAAAACCACCAGGTAACAATTTTACATATACAAACACGAACGTTAGATTCAGTAATGTATCCATTTCAAAAGACAGCCTCTTAGACAGTTCCAATGAATGTAACCTTTACTGTAATGATTATACTATAGCTACAACAGGTGGATCTCAAGCATCCGGTGATATGGATATACACCGGACGTCCATGGAAGAGTATGACTTAGTGACAAGGATGGAAAACATGGACAGTAGTGATTCAATAAGTGACTTGACCACACACGTTTATGACGGCCAAACACAAGATTTTAGTGGCGTATTTAATGATACAGTTGTGAGTGTTAATGGCAAAGATTTACTTATGACATCTGAAGTGAATCAGCATTTTTTTGACAATTCCAATGTGTATGCAGTTTTCAATGCTATTTCCACAGAAAAGAAAAATGACTGCCATTTATTTGTCAAACCTACTGTTGTAGTAAATGATCAAAAGGATTTCATGTTATATAACTACACCCACAATGTTTTTGATAGAGACTGTGTTAATTTATTTTCCAAGGGTTTTAGTTTTGTACCATGTAGAAAAGGGAATCTAGTAAATACTATTGTGGATCTAAAACTTTTCACGCGTAAATTAAATTTAAAAATATTATTTCAAAACAATCCTTGTGACATTAATACAGAAGAGAGGAAATTATCTAAACCGAGTACATACAATCCACCTATGAATGAGAAAGTGGCTCTATTTGAAAAAGTCACTGAGAATGACATTGGGGATGTTTTTAATAAATACAATACTAATCTTCATAACAATATGACTAATAAGGAGGAATCTATACTTAAAATCATCATGTCCATTAAAAATATCAGAATAATGAAACCGGATAAGGGTAGTGGAGTGGTCATAGTGGACCATCAGGATTACATTTCATATATGAATGCTATGTTATTGGGAGATGCATATGTGGAGATTAGTAGAAATGAAATTAACATAGCTTTTAAAAAAATTGATATATTACTTAATAACATGTTGTATCAGGGTGAATTGGATGAATTCGAATGGCGTTTTTTACAAAATGAATATCCTGTTATTAGTGGAATTTTTGGTATCCCAAAAATTCACAAAGGGTTGGACCACCTACAATTTAGACCTATAGTAGATGGTAAGCGCAGTAAAACCCATTTTATTAGTCAATATTTGGATTACCATCTAAAACCGGGAATAGACACCTTCCCATATATTTTTAAGGATTCTTGGGATTTCTTGGAAAAAATTAGTACCATTGAATTTAATTTGGGGGACACATTTGTCACAATGGATGTATGTAATCTTTTTACGGTTATACCCCATGATAAGGGTCTTGAGTGGTTGGAAGAGCAGTTGTTTTACACTAATTTATATGACCAAAACAAAATTAATGTTTTAACGAAATTGATGGAAATTGTTTTGAAAAACAATTTCTTATATTTTGAAGGAGCTTATTATAGACAAAAGAGTGGAGTAGCCATGGGGGCAGCATGTGCCCCCATGTTTGCTAACTTCATAATGACCTATTGGGAGCTCAATTATTTGTTTAATACTCAATTATATAGTCACATCAAGTTTTATGGTCGTTTTCTGGACGATTTGTTCATCATTTGGAATGGAGAACAATCGGAATTAAATGCTTTTTTGGAATACATGAATAGTAATGTTTGGTTTTTGAGGTTTACACATGAAACAAGCAAGGAAAGTATTACCTACTTGGATATAAAGTTAACACATGACAAAGTTAAAAACGTGTTGAGGTCCAACATCTACAGAAAGTCCACCTTTTCCAATTCTTATTTACACTTTGACAGCTGGCACCCCGACCACCAGAAAAAGGCGGTGGTTAAAGGTCAAATGGTGAGGGCTGCCAGAATGGTCAGTGATGAGGTGTACTTTGAAAATGAAATACGATTCATTATATCCTTATTTTTAAATAGGGGTTATCCTGAAGTTTTTTGCACAAACATTTCTGAAGAGGTGAAAAACAAAAGGCAAAATGGAGTTTACAAAGCCATATTGAATGGTAATCAATGTATAGCTGTAGATGGTATTAATATTCACATTAATAATAATAGACGCTACAATTCCAACACAATACCCTTGTTTATTACTACATTTAATGATATATCCCACATTATTAAAACCATAATTAAGAAGAATTGGAATTTAATTAAGTTGGATAACACCTTGGGGAAATTTTTTAATGGGAACATCACATATATTCATAGAAAGGATATGTCTTTTAAGGGAATGTTTGAAAGTACAAATTTTTGTGTAGCTAGTCAATCCAACAAACCGTTGGGTAACTTTAAATGTGGCAGGTGTTCCACTTGCACACACATGATAAATACCGGTACAACCATAACAGTTAATAGACACACTATTAAGATTCATGAACATATTAATTGTTATACTATTAATGTTATATATATCGCAGTTTGTCAACAGTGTGACGCCTTTTATGTCGGGAAAACTAGTAGACATTTGAGGAATCGAATAAGGGAACATCTGTCAGATATTAAAAACATTAAGCTTACCAACGCATTAACCAGGCATATAGTACAACACACAAATCATCAATTTAAGTTTTTTGGAGTGTCACATTTAACGAATGACCCACAGGGTAAGATTACTAAATACAATTTGGATATGTTAGAACTAAGGACGCAGATTTTATTGAATGCTCACCAGCATCCTGGGCTTAATGAATATATTAGTATAAAACCCATTTTAAGGTTATGTAATATAAAAGGGAAGTAGTGTTACATTGTATGCATAATGTTCTTAACGTATACACTTTCTACAAATACATATGTATACTTTTTAAAAATAATTAAAAATAATCATATTTTTAACCATTTTTTAATGTATATACACAGACATTTTCACATATGGGTTTTATTTGACACAGCATTTATATACATATAACTAGTTTTTAATGATGTATAGGTTCAATGAATAATTTATTTCATAATAAAAGAACTTTATAACAATTTTTTCAGTAGTTATGGGTATTTGGGGGTATATTCATTTATTTATTTATTTATTCATTTATACATCCATATAATACGTGATACAATATACATCTATTAATTTAATGTTTATGTGGACAAAATATAATTAACAAAAGGTATATAAATTTTGGTTATGAAGCCCTAGGATGCTTTTTAATACATACACAATTTTATATAATATATTATATACAAATTAATGTTTACATGTTATATATAAATTATTTATACACATATATATATATTTTACAAATGTATTTGTTGAATATATTGCAATGCATACTATTCACACATTAGCATACATAAAAGTGTACAAAATATATATCATTACAATCAGTTGTTTAATTGATTCATTAACTAATCAATCATACAATCATGTGTATTTAAGCGGCATGTTTCTGAGTTGTAACTTGTGTTCTGAAGAAGTCCGTGGAGACGGACGAAACCTGGGTCGACGCAAGTTGTGTATTTTTTGTCTACAATAAACTACAATTTGGAGCGTATCATTGACCTTGGATTATTCATATTTTTAAGATACATTGGATTCATTGTGGAATATATAGCTATCAGCAACCTTAACTATGATTGTGTGCCTTCCCTTCCTACTGGTCAATCAGTAAAACAGCTTACTGTACCTTTCCAGGCATGTCTAAAGGGCAGTTTCAGGTGTACTCTCTGGTTTAACTGGTGAATCTGGGTATTTTGAGGCAATGTTGTAACTGCCTCATGTACACAGACAACCCTCTCCTACCACCAAACACTAATACATGTGAGAGATGCAATTATACAGCCAAACTGGAGGCTAAGCTGTCTCAACCCAAGACTGGACCAGTCAGTCAAGAGGAGAAGGGAATTACTTGCATCACACCACCAGTCTCACATACACCTATGAAACCAGCACCGGCAAAAAACACACATAAATACACAAAGACATACTCGGAGGCTCTAAATAAAAATCTGCATAAGCAACATAGACCTCCAAATCAGACATCCAAGCAGCCTTCACCCCCCCCCCAACACAAACCATGAAACACAAACTTCACAAAACCAGTGTGCCATGCAATCACAGCCCTTAAGGCAAAATAACATACCCAACACACTAGTAATAGGTGACTCTATAGCCAGGCACACTGACGTCGAACTCACTAGGGTGAACAAGGAGAAGGTTACTTTTAGCTGCCTGTCGGGTGCCAGGATCCGACACATAACACAAGCACTCAGGTCACTCCAGAACAAGTACAAATACTACTCTGTCATTGTCCATGTTGGTGTGAATGACCTGAGCCATACATCCCTGGACTACATGAAAAGAGACATGGAAGAGCTCTCTGATCACATAGCACAGGCCGGTATGACCCCAACCCTGGGTAGCATCCTGCCCTCACCAAGAATGATACCATGGTATAAAGAAAAAATTATCAATTTCAACAATTGGCTAAGCTTCTGGTGTCATTCAAAGGGGATCCAGTGTCTGTCAGCCATTGATGACATGCTCGACAAGCCATGCTGCTTCGCTAGGGATGGCTTGCACCTATCACCCTTAGGCTTTCGAATACTGGCCAAGGCTCTTGCCACCCCCATAGTGCCTTTTTTAGGCAAGGCTAAAAAGACAAACCCACTGCTGTAAATACACAAGTAACAAAAAACTTAGGGTAATGCTACTCAATGCCTGAAGTCTAAATCTCAAAATGCATGCACTCAAGGCACTCCTCAGTATGGAGAAAATCGATATATGTGCAGTAACAGAAACCTGGTTTAAGGCTCCAGAGAGCACCCCAGCACTACCAGGCTACAACTCATACCATACATTTCGGCCACAAAACCCAGACCGAAATACAAAAGGTGGGGGTGTATCCATATTCATCAAGGATACCCACACCTCCAGGTTAGTGGCACAGCACTATGCTTCAGAGATCATCCACATGCAACTAATAATGGGCAGAACTGCAATTCAAATTGTAGCTTGCTAAAAATCACCCACCATGTCCCAGGACCCCCATTCCACATTTCTGGAAACACTGGGAAACATAAAGGTCCTATCAAACACCTTGATATTGGGTGATTGCAATTACCCAAACATTAACTTGGAGAACTACTCAAGTGCTAACATTCCTTTCCCAATATTTCCTAGAATTTATAAACTCAAATACCCTGCATTAACTGATCAACACCCCCACCAGAGGTGACAACATATTGGACCTGGTCATCACCAAAATGGGCGACTGGTGTTCCACACTGGAGGTCAAGCCCTTGCTGGTTATATCTGACCATAAACTGGATATCCACATTCCGCCCCTATCCCCAGTCAAAGAAACCCCCATGAAAAACTTTTCAAAAGCAAACTTCATGCTACTTAAGACCGAGGTGGAAAGTTTCAAATTCCCCATGCTAAAGGATAACACTGCCCAAGCTGCATAATCCTTTACTAATGCACTCTATGGGCACCTATAAGAATGCATGGATCGTGCTATCCCAAGCAAAACCAAGACTCACTCCTCCAAGAAAAGGAAACTAGTCTGGTGGACCCCTGCCATAAACAAGCTATACAATTGAAGGAGGAAACTAGTACAATAAAGAGTAAAATCCCAAGAGGGAAGACATCCCTGATCAGAATCAGCAAGAAACTACAATCCCTCATAAAATCATCCAAGGCTATCTTCGAAAGAAATATTGCGAAGGACTCCAACGATAACCACAAGGCATTCTTTAGCTATGTCAAGAATCTAAGTGGCAATTCCCAAATCTGCTCGGAGTTAGTGCAGAATGGCACAAAATGCACTGAACCAATTGATATCACCAACATCCTGGCAGACAGGTTCAGTGCAAACTCCACCCCCCCTCTCATCCCCAAAAGGACCAATAGCCATACCTGAAGAATGTAGTGCCCCTGAAATCACAGACACTCAGGTTAAAACAGCCCTTTCCAAAGCCAAAAACACAGCATCAATGGGACCAGACAATGCCCCAGACTGTGTCCTACATGAGCTCAAAGATGTACTAACCCCTCACCTAAACACACTGTTCAAACTCAGCTTCTCCACAGGCTACGTGTCCATAGAGTGGTGCACAGCAATGGTTATTCTGTTCCACAAAGGTGGAGCCACAACAGACCCCAGGAACTATTGCCCTATAAGCCTGACTAGCTTGGCCTGCAAGGCTATGGAGCGCATCATCATGGATCTCATTAACAGAAACATTGGGGACCTCCAAACACTGGATCCTACCCAATTTGGCTTTGTTAAGGGCAGATCATGACTCCTAAACGTGGTGGACTTTTTTGAGACAGTTACCAAGGCTATATATGAGGGAAAGGTGGTCCACACAGCCTATATAGACCTCACAAAGGCCTTTGACACCATTCCCCATTCTGGTATTATAGACAAGCTCACCAGCCTGAACATAAACCCCTACGTCACGAGATGGGTTGCCAACTGGCTCATGGACAGAACCCACATGATAAGAGTTGTGGGAGCTAGGTCTGACTCTAAACTGGTTACAAGGGGCATTCCCCAAGGCTCAGTCCTAGGACCCCTCCTGTTCGGCATATACTTCTCAGAGGCACAGGCAAGAACAGGAGGACTATGGCTGACCAAGTTTGCAGATGACTGCAAACTAAGAGCTATAATTGACTCTCCAGTTGACACAGATATCCTCGAAAAGGGTCTCACTGAGACAGATACCAGATGTCAAAACCATGGCCTCAAGCTAAATGCCAAAAAGTGCATAGTCATCCCCTTTGAAAAAAAAAAGTACCCACAAACTACCACATAGGTGGTAGCCCCCTAAATGTGGAAGTCGAAATAAGGGATATGGGGACGCAAGTAGATAGTAATCTCTCCTTTTATAATCACATTGCCAAAGTGGTTAGAAAATCCTTCTATGTGGCCTACCTGATCACAAAAGGGTTTTCATCCAGATCAAAAGAGGTCATTGTGCCCCTCTACACATCACTCATCAGACCCATCATAGAGTACAATGCCCCATTTGGTATGTACCTTACAAGACACCTGCAACAGCTGAAAAGACCACAGAAGTACATCACCAAGAGGATCACTGGCCTCAAACAGATGCCCTATGCAGCTCGACTGAAGAAACTCCAGCTGTACTCAGTTGCGTACTGCCTACGCAGAGGTGATCTCTGCCTGACATACAAGGCCATGTCCAACCCAGAATTGACAGACATGCTCCACCTAAAGAAAACCATATCCCATTGAGCCACATGCTCTAGGGATCTAAAGCTCACCACATCAATAAATAGGACGTGCTGGAGGGATACATTCCTGTCCCAGAGACTTTGCATGCTCTGGAATAAGATTCTAATCTACATTAGGCGGAGCTCCTCAGTAACACTCTTCAAGAGAAACCTTGACAAGTGAATGGGAAACAGGATGTTTACCTCGGGGATCACTTCAGTGGCTCTGCTGGACGGAGGCACAGGAAACTAATCTAAGGGGGCAGCAAAAGCCAACACATTCCGGCTAGGCTTATAAATGCCTTTGGGCAGATAGCTTAGTGCCTACCTATTAACCTATGTACCTGATCAGACACATGAAACTGCTGGCAAAACCACAGAATTTCCTCACAAAAAGAATACATGGTATAGAAAACAAATCCCACATGTACCACCTCAATATATTGCCCTTGTACTTCATCCCCTACTGGCTGCAGAAAGGCAACTTTTGCATGGCCTATAAAGCATCCTCTGATCCAGCCTTAATGGATATTTTATACATCTACAAAACAAATAGCATCAGAAACACGCAATTCTAGGGACTTAGATCTAGCCTGCAACATAAATAGAACATACTGGAGAGACAGGTATGTATCTCAGAAGCTGCTCCTTTTCTGAAACAGGCTTCCCATCCATGTGAAACAAAGTTCTTCCCTGCAATTATTCAAGCACAACTTGGATCAGTAGATGGAGAATCACAGATTTACCCCTGGTCTGTCAATTATGGCTCTATTAGAAAAAGGAAGCTTGTAAGTGCTCAACAATTCTTACTTCCCCCATATAACTTATGTGACCAATACATTTTCTGATATTTCTAGGAAACATGTCTAGGCTTAAAAATACCTTTTAGGGTCATCAGCCTAGTATTCATCTATGACCCTATGTTTTGTCTACCTTCTCCATTTATTTTGACTGCATCTTTGTTTACAAACATCTTTTTCTAAAAATGTGTTCTACACAAATAATTTTGTTTTCTAATCTCAAGATTTCATTGCTCTCCCTCATCAAAAACTCTCTAATACAAAAAAAGAGTGCTTCACCACCTTAAGGACCTCAGCCTACCCTGTGACAGCACTATAGCCTTCATTATTGAATTGTACAGCATTATAAACCTGAACTTTAGAATGCAGCCCATGCAGTGCCTGGTTTTAGACAACACATCTCTTCAGTACTGGCTATGAGGCAGTCTGAAAAAAAAAGCCATTTAAGAAATGTACAGCTTAATACAATAAAACCACTGTAAATATGGAAGGGAATTTTCTTTTAATTTAACAAATCTCATTGCTTTATATAAAGTATTGCAAAAAGGGTACACCTGGCATTCATGTCATGTCTGGCTATGCCACTGTCCTCAAGCTACCCATCCAACTCAAATCTAGGCATTTTCTGTTTTAGTATACAGCTAAAAGTTATTTTTCTCTTAAATTTAATTGACCTGCTGTGTGACCTGGAAAAACAGAGGCATGTCTGATTGGTAAGCAGATTGTGATTATAGTTAATAATATAATCAAATACATAACGT
Organism: Protopterus annectens; assembly: GCF_019279795.1. NCBI lineage: Eukaryota > Metazoa > Chordata > Ceratodontiformes > Protopteridae > Protopterus > Protopterus annectens. Next base: position 1,819,201,595 of record NC_056741.1, on the reverse strand, counting down.
CAGTTATCAGACTGTTGTCTTTATGAAAATCAGTGGAATGTCTATATTTTCCAGACATCTGATGGAGTATTGCTTCCTTCTGAAATTACTTTATTATTCATTAAATCTACTCCTCTGTTTAATTATCATGTATTTATTTCCACAGTGTCTCTGCATATTATTATCTTTTATCTTAGTTATCTGTCAATCTTAGAATGAGACTGAAAGCACCAACTTGAAACAAACTACTGACCCAGTCAGCAAATTAATGAATAAGCAAATACATAAATGCAAATGACCTTGAGGACAAGGTTGAAGAGGTCAGAAAGGTAACTTTACAACAGCAAGATGGATTTAAAGATGTTAACCCCTGAGAGGTATTCTTTTTCTTGTAACAGTGCATGACTCACATCTACAATAAGAGAAATGCATCTTTTTTTGACTTTTCATTATAAAATGACAAAAATCTTATAAGTGAAAGCAGGAAGACAGGCCCATTATTTTCAGTATTAGTTTCTCAACATTGTCTAACTAGATAAAATATATTATAAATAGTTATGAAACAGACATTGACACATAACCATGCCAAAAGGCTGACTGCAGCTGTAAGAACTTTACGTCATATATAGCATTGCTATCTCTGGTGTTGGAGGGCTTGTACGTTTACTGCTCTAAAAGGTGGGCAAAGCCATTCCATGATAATTTCTTCAATTAAATGCCTATCTCAGAACTATATGCCATAAATTAAAACATAGCAAGAACAGGAAGTCAGAATATAAATAGAGATATCTGAAGAGAAAAGCAATTTCTAGACAATATTTTTATGATGTCAACATAAACCTCAACTTTGTAAGTTTTATCTATGTACTTTCATTCTTTGTAGCATAATTTTTTTGAAGAATAAACCTAAATATAATCTGCTTACATTTGAAAAACTGTTAAATCACAATGATCATCCTGTGTTGGTTAAATAAACATACAAATATGTGAGCGCTGATGTCTTCTGGGGTGTGTGTGCGTGTGAATGCCTGTGTGTGTGTGTGTGTGTGTGTGTGTGTGTGTGTGTGTGTGTGTGTGTGTGTGTGTGTGTGTGTGTGTGGTGTGTTTGCTTTATCTAGGTAGATATATATATCTGTGTCTATTTCAATATCTATTTATAACTATCTGTCTATACCTATCTATCTATCTATATATATATATATATATATATATATATATATATATATATATAGAGAGAGAGAGAGAGAGAGAGGGATAGATATATATTTCTAAATATAGAGAAATATATATCTCTATATGTTTCTAGTCTGTATGATCAGACTTTCTTGATGTCAAATAAAAATACCAGCACTAAGATGATTGAAAATACAGAATTTTAAACACCCAAAAGATCAGCTCACAAAAAGATAGAGAAAGGAAAAGTATTTCCTCTACCATCTTCACATTAGACCCATCCCCATAACACTTGCCTCACATTCATCTGAATAGTGGAAGTGTGACTGGAAGTTTTTTTTTTTTTAAGTTAGGGTGTAGCGCTAGGTTTGGGGGAAGAGGCAGTTTTAGGGTTAGGGCTAGCACCCATTTCTAATGTGGGCAGTGGGCTCTGAGACCATTTGCTGAAAATAGCATTTAAGACAAAAAATACTTTATTAATTTTAACTGACTGTTTTACAGGATTATACCTTTTTACTAGAATTTTGACTTGTGATTTTCAGGGTAGATATTTGAGGAACCGTTCTGTTTAGCTGTTATGTGTTATTCTATGTTGTTTTTTTTTTAATTCTATTTTGATCCCAGTTTGTATTATTTCAATGTAAATTTTAGTTGGTTATGATCCATAGAATATACATGGAAAATGTTAGCTCAAAATATTTAAATATTATGTTTTGGCAGAGTTGTAGACGTGTTTAAATTCTTTCCCAAGATTTCTAGTAGAGTTTTCATGCTTACCCTTGCCATGGTAACATATTTTATTTCAAGGATCTGTCTTTTGCTATTTTTTATAAAGAAAATTTTCTTTTTCTTTCATCAAAAGGTGTCAAAGTTGACTACACAGTAATTTTCCATTGCAGGACTGTCATCAGGTGTAATGGTGCCCCCCCTGCACACACATCCCCCAGTTTCTCCCCTTCCCTATCCCCCCCCCCCTCAACAATGGTCCCTACACATTATCTGAATTACTTTGTTCTACATCTTTTCTACATTTTGTCTTGCTAGTCAACTTTTTCCTGCATTCTTTTTATGCACCTTAACTGGGCTAGTGATTATTTTTTATTTAGTTTATTTGACATTGTTTACTAGGAAAATCTGACTGGGCAACAAAATTAACCCTCTTTCATGGAGGCCTGGGGAGAAAAGCTCCACATAGTTTATATGTATAGAAGTTTTACACAAAGAAGCATAGCAATAAACATATGAGTAAGTCAGCACTGGGGTTCATTACACCCCTATGCATGTGTTATTTCCACAAAAACACACACTGTCAGGTATTACTGCTTGAATAAAGTGTAGCATTGTGGAGTCAATGAATGACAATCACGTTTTTGTCTTTAGAGCAAAGGTCCCTGTTAAAATCATTCCAATTAATTAGTTGTGCCAGAGGACATTTATTTGGGATGAAAAGAGCTTGGTGGGGCACTTTCAGCTCATAACTATGTCTGTGAGGTAAAATAAAACAGCAGAGCTTATCTACTTAACATTTGTTTACCTGGAAAGTCCGACTTGGAATGAGGCCAATTTTCAGCAGAGGCCCACGAAGAAACACTCCAGGTGCATGTCTTTGTAACGCAGGAAGAAACCGGAAAATATGCAGACTCTGAACAGAAGGCACACAGATCCGAATCAAACTGGAGAACCTCTTGCTGTGAGGCAACAATACAACCATTGCACCGTTGCACTGTCCTGAGAGTTATGACAGGATGGTGCAATGATGAGTTCAAAATGGGACATTTGTGACAAAATTTACTATTTTGCTGTGGCATTGTGCAAGTTTTTTAGTTGACTCAACTATAGGTAAGTAAAACCAGAGAATGCATTTAGTAAGCCAAGAAATAGAAAGGCTGCTGCAGTGGTTTCACATCCTTCTGTCAATAAATAATGTCTGCTTCTAAAGATGCATCCTATTTTTTGTTAAGATTAATTATGACCTGTTGAATATGCAGACTGAAAATTAGGTTGCCATTGGATATGACTCAGAGAAACTTAGCATGGGGTACAACTTTTATTGTGGTGTTACTGGGTGAATGCAGGGTAAAATCATCTTTAAAGAGAGAGTGGGTTTTAGGGATGACTAGCATTAGTTTTTTCTTCTTAGGATTTAAAACCAGAGTTAACTTAGAGTTTGTATTCAGAGGTGGTTATTATTGAGCTGAAGATAGTTACATAATCTGCATACTTGATGAATTTGATGTTATCTTGAGTTGAGGAAAGATAATATATGAAAAGAATTAATAGTAATGGACTGAGTATTATCCCTTTGGGGATACCAACTGAGACAGATAGGAAGGTTGATTTTTTTTATTTTACCACTGAATTGATTGTGATCTGCTTTGAAGGTAGCTTCTGAACCATGAGATACTAATGTGTGATACTGATGTCTTCTGTAGCCACAGTATAAGTGTAGGATGTGAAACTGTGGCAAAAGCTTTTGACAGATCAAGGAATACTGAGGGTACCAGTTTCACTCATTTCTATTCTGCTTCATGGTGTTGAAAAAGGATAGAAGAGCAGTTTCTTTATTGTGGTTTGGAAAAAAATGCACAGAGGAGAGAGCAGGTTATTTTTGACCAGAGTTGACCAAATTGTGCATTAGCTGAGAATGGATTTATTTTTTTTCCTAGTATCTTTGATATAGAGGTAAGGATAGCTATAAGTCTGAAGTTGCCTCTGTCTGTGGAGGTACCTAATTGCACGGGGGGAGGATGAGTGATTTTTTGAATATCTCTGGGACTACTTCCAGACCATTTTAAGGATTTTTATTAACATTGGAATTCTGCAATTTCTCTATGTGTGTGGGTGTGATATTAATGTAGTAGTGGACTGGAAAAGGGACAGGAAATAAAAAAAAAAAACTCAAACAGGTTGTTTCAAAATGGGAACCATAAGATGAGTGGATGATGTCTGAAAGGTACACATGCTCTAGATATGAAGGAAAACAAACCAGTTAGATAAGTTTTTGTCTAGTGGGCTCAGGCTGATTCACGTCAAGAAGATGGAGATTGTGAAGCATTGTATTTCTGACCATGCCCGTGTTATTTTGTTCTGAAAAGTTCCTACGAGGCAGAGTAGATTAGGAAGGAGGAAGAGGAAACCATGGTACTGGAGCAGCCCTTTAATAGGGTAAAAGGGAATCAGATTGGTCAACAGGGCAGAACCTATGAGAAGGTTCGACCCGGACCACAGACATGCTGAATGCTGCATGACGAATGGCAGCTGATGTTGCCTGAGATCGTGCCACCACAGGTGGAGGGCCTCTGATGGAAACCCACTCTCAACCACAGAGAAGTTCCGGGTGAACCTAGGAACACACAACAGCTTCCAGGCATCCATCACACCATACATCATGGAGGTGGGTGCCACAGTGTCCACAGCAGAGGAGTGTCCAGGTAAGCGTACTGTGTTCACCAGTGTAATACTGTATCAGGCATTGTAGCAGACTGTACATACGTGTACAAGGGTATCAAGTCTATCTGCATTGGAGGAAGTTGTGGTTTACGCTCAGTTGTGCACACATACTCAGAATACTAGCAATACAGCCAGTATCACAGTAGCTACTGTACATATGGATATATGCAATTACCTTGTAGTGCTGCAACATTTAGTGGTGCTGACAATAACTCTCCCTCACCTTTTCATAGTTCCATCAGGTGTGGCCCAAGGCCATGGGTCCTGTACGTAGTAAGTGTGAAAATGTTTTTTATGGATAATATATACCATATGAAAGTTAAGGGCTGCCATATTGCCCTATGTAAAATGTGGTGTTTAGCTAGAGTAGACAATTTGTATGTTCCATTCTGGAACAGTTAACTATGGTTCTTAGACTGTGTAATCACAGGTGTGTATTTGAATGCCCATCAACACATTTGGACTTATAGTTATGAGTGGCTACACTGCCTGGTATACATGAAGCAATTACTCCCAGATGCCTGTTAAAACACAAAAGGGAGATGGCACATACCTGAGGCAGTGACACTAGTAATGGTATATCATTCTCAAGATAGGTGTAATGGGTTTTATGTGTAGTTTTGTCATGTATAGTG